>NC_089842.1:236159001-236459001 GCF_035609145.1 Eleutherodactylus coqui
GCAGCACCCCCCGTCCAGGAATGAAGCGCGATACTGCGCATGCGCAAACTATACCAGGCTTGTCCACGGACCGACGATCTCTTCTGCGCATGCCTGACGAGTGGTGAAGCGGGCCGCAAGCTTTTGTCACATCCATGAACAACGGGATCGTCAACACGGGGGGGAGGGGAGGAGTCATGGGGGGGGGGGGGTCACCCCTGTAGGTAAGTATATAACTTCTGTATGGCTCATGTACAATACACAAAGTATATTACTAAGTGTTTTGTAATGGCCATAAAGAAGTGCAGACACACACTTCTCACAACGGGACAACCCCTTTAAAACTGTAGGTGAGCAAATACTGTGAATTGCTGTGTGCCGTGGGGATTAATAAAGAGTGTTCACCATCTCTTCTAAAGGGTACAGGGGTGTGCTACTGACCGATACAGTATTTTTACCTACAGCATAATGTTTCATATCTGATGGCAATACAAACCCAATTATAAAAATGTTGGGCTGTTGTGAAAAATATAAGTAAATGTAAAGTTGGAGAGAATGCAAGGATTTGGAAATCTCATCTAAACATATTTTATCTATCCCAGCCTTAAGGGCTTATTCAGACGGGCGTATATTGGTCGGGTTTTCACGCCCGGCTGATATACGCTGTCCCTCTCTGCAAGGGGAGGAGGCTGGAAGAGTTGGGAGCAGTGCACTGAGCTCCAGCCCCCTCTCCTCCCCTCGCCACTGTTTGTAATGGGAGAGGGGGGAACGTAGCTCCGCCTCCGTCCTGCCCCTAACATTGCAAGCAGTGGAGAGGGGCGGGTCGAGGGCGGAGAGGGGGTGGGAGCTCAGTGCACTAGCTCCCGGCCAGGCCCGCCTCCTCCCCTTTGCGGAGAGGGACAGCGTATAAAAACCCGACCGATATACGCCTGTCTGAATAAGCCCTATAGCCCAGCCGTATATAAAATTACGGCGGGGATTTAACCCCTTAACGACGGCCCCATCGGGAAACTACGTCCTCAGAAAGTGGGCCTAAATCCTAGAGGACGTAGTTTTATGCATCCTCTTTGGATTGATGCCCACTGGCCTGAGGACGTGACAGCTCCATGCTGTCGGTGCCCGCAGGTAGCCGACAGCATGGAGCTGTCATCCCAGGATGCGGGCAGTCCCCCCCGGTATTGCGATCGGCGCTATAAAATGAATAGCGCCGATCGCAAAAAAGTAAATAAAACGGTGTAAAAAAGTAGTAATTCAGCTGCTATGATGGATCGGATCCATCACGGCAGCTGAAAATACTCACACGGCTTGTCGGCGGTGTCCCCCGGAGATCTGGTCCTCCCGGACCCGCCGGCGGCCTTCTGCGCATGCGCGCCTGACGATGACGTCACGCGCACGCGCAGAAGCCCGGGTGTCCCCGGCAAATTTAAAATCTCCTGGCTCCCGGCTCCTGAAGGTAGCCGGGAACCAGGAGGTGTTACCGGGGACCACTGCGAGCGGTCCCCGGGCCCGCGATCACCGCTATCCATTGCGATAGCGGTGATCGCGAAAAAGTTTAAAAAGTTAAACAAAAGTAAAGTTTCACCTCCCCTCATGGATCGGATCCATGAGGGGAGGTGAAGATACTCACCCCCGGTCCTCTGCGATGTCCCGATGTCCCGGGACCCGAAATCCCCGTCTGCGCATGCGCGCCCGATGATTGACATCGGGCGCGTGCACAGAGGGGCTCGAGCCCCGGGAAATTCAAAATTGCTCTGCTCCTGGCTGCCATGTGTAGCCAAGAGCAGAGGGATGTCACCAGGGACATGATCACTGTCATCCAATGGATGACAGTGATCATGTAAAGTAAAAAAAAAAGTGCAAAAAGTAAAAAAAAAATAAATAAAAAAAGGGGTAAAAGGTAAAAAAAAAAAAGTGCAAAAAGTAAAAAAAAAGTTTTAAAAAGTTAAAAAAAAGCTTGCGTTTCATCTCCCCCCACGGATCATATCCGTGAGGGAGGATGAAATGACGTACCTAAGGCCTGCGGATTTATCCGCGGACCTCACCCCAGCTTCTGCGCACGCGCCCGTCGCCAATGTGGCAGGCGCATGCGCAAAAGCCGTGGTTTTTTAAAATCTCCCTGCTCCTGGCTACAAAACTTAGCCGAGAGCCTGGAGATTTCACGGAGGGCCGCGGTGAGCGGTTCCTGATCACGTGTTCGCCGTTATCCAAAGAATAATGGCGATCACGTAAAAGTTAAAAAAAGGGGAAGGTTCATCTCCCCTCACCGATGCGATCGGTGAGAGGAGATAAAATTTTTTACCGGAGGCCTCCATATTTGCACCCCGACGCAATCTTCTTCCGTGAAATTTCCCGTATTCTGCGCATGCGACCGCTGGCAAAACACCGGACACATGCGCAGGAGTCGGGGAGCATAGGAAACTTAATATCTCCTTGCTCTCGGCGACCAACGGTCGCCGAGAGCCTGGAGCAGTGACGGGTGGCCTCGTTGAGCGGTCCCCGGTCACGTGAAAAAATGGTAGCGATCTACCTTTGGCCGGTCTCACATGACCGGATAGGAATTACGGATTCCGCATGCGTCTGATCCGCGGTAATACGCAGATCAATAGCATTGGATTACACAATTCCGCTCACATTAGTGGGTTGGAATTGCGTAATCCACTCGCAGAAAAGAGAACGCAGCAGGTTCTATTTTACCGCGGATATCCGCAACATAGAGCCCATTGTGCTCCATGGTCGCGGATATACCCGCAGCCCATACGCAACTACGTTGTATACGGGCTGCGGGTACCCGCGTCATCGCTAAGCGACGGTGCGGGAAATACAAACAACAAAAAAAAAGTGTACTGCACATGACCGCCCGTGTAAGTACGCAGTTATGCGCAGTACATTACGCGGCCGTACGCAGGGTCACAGCCGGGCTCACAGCCGGGATCCACCTACGGCTGTGTGAGCCCGGCGTTATTCAGACCGCTACCTGTAATACGCAATTTACAAGAAGCCCCGGGAACGCTCGCCTTCATGCAGTTCCAGGAGCAGCTTGTTGAGCGTCTTCTGTGTGAGACCGCCGCACCTCATCAAGCTTACAAAGGCTCACAGAGCGCCACTTTTTACACCCCATCCCCGCCACTGAGGTCAAAAAATGACTCCCAAAAAGCATGAGAGGAGGGGGGATACCCGGTTTTATTGCCCCATGTGCCCATCCCAACCAGCCTCCATAATTACCCGTCTTTGGAAATACTACACAGTTCACATTATTACTTTTATCTAAGATTTGGGGAACGCCGAAAAGGGCGTGGAGGGGGGGGGGGGATTTTAGGGAGTCAATTTTTATTCCGTACAAATGAGCAATGGGGCCTGGAATTTATTCAGTTATGCCCTGCAATCCAACCGGTGTTCCCTCCATTACAGGCCTTGCCATGTTTCCTGTAAGTAGATTAGGGCCACAATGGGTATGTTTTTGAACACGGGACAAACGGGGGTATCCATTTTGGGGTGAACGTCTTCATTCCTATGTAAACTGTACAAAAAAAAAAGTTTTTAAATTGACAAAATTGCCAAAAAAATGAAAATTGTAATTTTTTTCTTCTGCTTTGCTGAAATTTATTCAAATACTGTGTGGTCAAAATACGCAGTACACCCCTAAATGAATTCGTTAAGGGGTCTAGTTTTTAAAATGGGGATATTTGTGGGGGTCTTTATAGTTTTGGACGCTCAATGACTCTATAAGTGGGCAATAGGGCCTGGAATTTATTCCGTTGTACCCTAAAATCCAACGGGTGCTCCTTCCATTATAGGCCTAGCCATGCGTCCTTTAAGTAGATTAGGGCCACAAGGGGTATGGTTCTGAACACGGGACAAACAGGGGTATCCATTTTGGGGTGAAAGTCTTCATTCCTATGTGTGCTGTACAAAAAAAAACAGTTTTTAAATTGATACAACTGCCAAAAAAATGAAAATTGTAATTTTTTTCCTACTGCTTTGCTTAGATTTATTCAAAAATTGTAGGGTAAAAATACACAGTACACCCCTAGGTAAATTCGTTAGGGGGTCTAGTTTTCAAAATGGGATCATTTGTGGGGGTTCTCTGTCGTTTTGGCCGCTCAAGGGCTCTACAAGTGTGCAATGGGGTCTAAATCACCTTCATGCTAAATTTCTGTTCTGAAAGCCACCGACTACTCCTTTCATTTTGGGCCCCGTTGTGCATCCAGACAAAAGATTAGGGCCACAATGGGTATGTCTCTGAACACGGGACAAACAGGGGTATCCACTTTGGGGTGCAAGTCTTCATTCATGTGTGTGCTGTACCAAAAAAGCAGTTTTTAAAACGACAGAATTGCCAAAAAAACGAAAATCACAATTTTTTCCTTTTGCTTTGCTTCAATTCATTCAAAAACTGTGGGCTCAAAATGGGCAGTACACCCCTAGATAAATTCATTAAGGGGTCTAGTTTTCAAAATGGGGTCATTTGTGAGGGTTCTCTTTGATTTTGGCCGCTCAAGAGCTCTACAAAAGTGCTATGGGCCTAAAACTCCTTCAAGGAAAATCTATGTTCTTAAAGCCACCGACTACTCCTTTCGTTTTGGGCCCCATTGTGCATCCAGACATAAGATTAGGGCCACAATGGGTATGTCTCTGAACACGGGAGAAACAGGGGTATCCATTTTGGGATGAAAGGCTTCATTCATGCGTGTGCTGTACAAAAAAAGCTGTTTTTAAAATGACAGAATTGACAAAAAAATGAAAATCACAATTTTTTCCTTTTGCTTGGCTTGAATTCATTCAAAAACTGTGGGGTCAAAATGGTCAGTACACCCCTAGATAAATTCGTTAAGGGGTCTAGTTTTCAAAATGGGGTCACTTGTGGGGGTTCTCTTTGGTTTTGGCCACTCAAGAGCTCTACAAAAGTGCTATGGGGCCTAAAACGCCTTCAAGCAAAATTTATGTTCTGAAAGACACCGACTACTCCTTTCATTTTGACTCCCGTTATGCATCCAGACATAAGATTAGGGCCATAATGGGTATGTTTCTGAACACGGGAGAAACGGGGGTATCCATTTTGGTGCGTAAATCCTCATTTTCATGGGCTCTATAGGAAAAAAATATGTCTTTAAAATGACATATTTGCAAAAATATGAAATTTTATTTTTTGGCCCCTAAATTGAACTAATTCCTGAAAAGAACTGGTGGGGTCAAAATACTCATGACACCCCTCAGTGAATACACTAAGGGGTGTAGTTTTTAAAATGGGGTCATTTGTGGGTGTATCTATTATTCTGACACTTATGAGCCTCTGCAAACTTGGCTTGGTGCAGGAAAACAAAGTGCTCCTCAAAATGCTGAAAAGTAATGTTAAATTTGTACGTCCTCTAAATGGTTAAAAAAAACACAAAAGTTTTTCAAGTGTGCATTCAGAATAAAGTAAACAGATGGAAATACATATCTTATCAAAAATTTGTACAGTATGTTTGGACATATTTGAGATATTACGGTTGAAAATGTGAAAAAATGACAATTTTTTCAAAATTTTTCCAATATTGGTACTTTTAATAAATATACACAAATTATATCGGTCTCTTTTTACAATCTAAATGAAGTACAACATGTGGCAAAAAAACAATGTCAGAATCACTGGGATATGTAAAGCCTTTACGGAGTTATGCCACGTTGAACGACGCATGTCAGATTTCCAAAATTTGGCTCCGTCACTAAGGCGCAAACAGGCTTCGTCACTAAGGGGTTAAGCCTCCTGCTCTGCAATCAGAGGAAGGACATGTTGTCAGCTGTTAGTGATAGCTGATAACCCAGAGGAGGAAGCAGGAGGGGTTTTTAACCCTTTCTGCCTTTTTCTTCCCCAAGTACACCACGCCGGTATTTTGCCCGCCAGGCCGGTGCCAGTGTTTTTTTTTACCGGCCATGTTACAGGCCGGTATTTTTGAATACCAACCCTGACCGCCCAACTGACACCGAAGCTGGTATTCTCAGTAATTCCCAACCGGGGTGCTGCAGCTCCCCACTGGTAATCATACTGGGGGGGGGAGTCTAATACCTACCGCCGGAGTTCCGATGCGCTTGCAGGTCCCGGTCGCTCCTGTAGGCTGCCGCGATGTCCCTCGTGCCAGCAGAGCATTTCTTTCTGGAAGCATGGCTTGAATTCTTCGCCTCCAGCAAGAATAATGCACTGATTGGCTAACCAGCGCCGGCGTCAGCCAATTAGAAACCGGCGCTGGGTAGACATGACCCTGCCCCAACTTTTTTGTGAGATGTGTTGCTGCCATCAATTCCTAAATGAGTTAATTTTTTTAACCCCTTAAGGACCAGGCTGTATAGCAATCCCTTTTCTTATTACAACAGTCTGTAAACATCTGGGAAGTGGGGAGAATAATTGCTGGAGTTTTGGGAGAGGAATGTCGTCCCATTCTTGTCTGATGTAGGGTTCTAGCTGCTGGGTAAATCATATAACGGCGGCTCAATGCAATAATAGTTTTACAATTCCAGGGACGCGTGGTATACCTTGATGCCATAGGCATAACTTGAAGCTGCGGGGCCCCAATGCAAAATCTGGAACTGGGCCCCCAACTATAAATCTTCATTGATAGTATACATTTGCAATATGGGAAAGAGAGACTTTATAGGCCCCCTAGGGCACCCTCTGCGCCCCCTATGTTTACACCAGTGCTTGACACAATCTTTTATGCACAGGCAGGTTGTGTGGTGCACACACAGTAACGCATAGTGTCCTTCCTTATCCCTTGTATGTGACAGACTCTTCACCTTTTTTGGGTCCTTCCCTTCTTACAAGTGGAGGAAAGTGTTGCTCTGGTACAATATATGTGGCCTTGCTTCCAGAAGTACTGAGCTCCCCCTCTCCCTGTTCCCCAAATATTAGGGCCTTGATGATCTCCCCCTGGAATTCAAGAAAGGTCTACCTCTGGCATGCACATCAATGTATAGTGGCCTAGCGGGTCCTACAGAACACTAGTGTGTACTTGTCCTGTCTTACCTGTCTGGATGCCGTCCCTGGATCCAGAAGGTGCCGTCTGTGGCAGAGAACCTGTGTCTACCCTTCTGCTCTAAGCATAGAGCTCAACCCTGATGTCAGAAGGTCTCTCATTGGCTGACAGTCAGGTTTAATCTTACTGGCGCAGAGCCCAAGGGCGAGAAGCAAAGATTCAAATCCCTATGCAAGAGTGCAGAAGAGATAGAGGTTATAAAAAGAAGTGATGCAGAGCAGTTAATCAGGCTCAGCCAGGTGTAAGCAAGGAGAGGTAGCAGTTCTGTGGTCGGAGAGGAGGAGTAGTTCAGCAAGTTATCGTCTCCCAAGGTAGAGTGTGGTGATCAACCCACTCCCTTGGCATCCCACAGGAGAGAAGACAAAAGATCCCTTCAGGGGTTCACATTCATCTAACAGTGAGTTAGAGCTACCCAGTGAAGTTCAAGCCAGGATTAGCCATACAGCCACTTGTCCCTCTGCTTCATCAAATCCTACAGTCAATTTAACGTAAATTGTTTCCTCTAAGTTCAATAGTGGGGAAATTGTCTAGTAAATCAATCTTCAAAAAAATAAGAGAGAGAGCGTTAAAGTGAGAGTATCATCAATTCAACATTACTGTATCTTGCTTGTTTATTACTGCACTCTTTAACCCCTTCCCGCTCTAGGACGTACCGGTACGTCCTGGGGATAGCGCGAGATCACATATGATCCCGCGCTATCCCGCAGCGGGAGCCGGCTGTCAGTCACAGCCGGCATCCCGCTGCAACAGCGGGGGGACATCGGAGATGCGCCCCCCACTGTTAACCCCTTCCCTGCCGCGATCTAAGTAGATCGCGGCAGGGAAAGAGTTCACAGAGGGAGCGCGCTCCCTCTGTGTCTCCGGCCGGCTCTCGCGATGACATCGCGAGAGCCCGACCTGTCACCATGGCAACAGGACGCCAGACACTGGCGTCCTGTATTGCCTATGCCTATGCTCGCTGTATAAGCGATAAGGCATGGCAGAGCAGTAGCTCTGCCATGCCTTATGACAGCGATCATAGGCACAGTGTTGTAAGTCCCTCAGAGGGACTCAAATTATGTATAAAAAAAAGAAAAGAAAAATGTAAAAAAAAGAAAAATGTAAAAAAAAACCCTTTTTTTATGCTTTTTCTAATATTAGCATAAAAAAAGGTAAAAAAAAATTAAAACCCCACATATTGGGTATTGACGCATCCGTAACGATGTGTAGAAATAGTTGAACACACTTTTTATTTTGTACGGCAAAAAGCGTTAAAAAAAACGCTAAAAAACAGAGGCAAAATGCTAATTTTTAGCATTTTGCCTCACAAAAATGCAATAAAAGTGATCAAAAAAGCCGTACATTCCCCAAAATGGTACCAATAAAAACTACAGCTCGTCTCACAAAAAATAAACGCTTGTAGATCTCCGTACATAAAAAAATAAAAAAGTTACAGGACTTTGAATGCAGCTATAGAGAAAAAAAAAGATTTCCAAAAAAAAATGGCTTTTTATTGCAAAAAAGTGTAAAAACCTTAAAAAAATATAAGAATTTTGGTATCGTTGTAACCGTACCGACCCGCAGAAAAAAATTTGTGTGTCATTTATGCTGCATGATTAACGCTGTAAAAAAAAAAATCTATGTCAGAATTGATGCGTTTTCTCTCCCTGTTATCATAAAAAAAATAATAAAAGTTTTACTATATAGTCTATGTACCCAAAAGTGGCACCGATAAAAACTACAGCTCACCACGCAAAAAACAAGTGCTTATACGGCAGCGTCGACGGAAAAATAAAAAAGTTATGGCTTTTGAAAAATGGAGATGGAAAAATACCAAAAATCGCTTGGTCCTCAACGCCAAAATAGGCCATGTCATTAAGGGGTTAATACCTGCTATCAGTACATTTTCAATGCATTCTAAAGTTAACCTGTTGTTGCAAATACCAAAGTTAGTAAATCTGCTCACTCTCAGATTACTAAACTAAACTGGACTTGTCTCCGTTATTTCTGTAACATATTATCCGGAGTGTCCAATTAGAGTGTGGCATCGCCGTGACAAAGTCTAGGCCTCCGGCCATACATACAGTAAGTTCACTGGGGTGTTCCAAAAATGGAGGAATTATACAGTGTCATCTGTATGATGGGCCCCGCTGTTTTTTTTATACGACACCCTTGTTTTCCGCATGTCATTCTATGGCTGAGTACTTGATCAGACAGGTCAACCCCTCCCAGGTACCTATTGCAGTCAAGGACGCAGTCTGGCTTGGGGGTCTCTGTACTGGTACCTCGTACTGGGCAGGGGGTACTGCTATGGCTGTGTATTGTATTACAACTTTGTGCTACACATCTATGGGGCTGATCATAATATTCCGTATAGTCATTGTATCATCAATGTCCAATACTGTCTGTTTCCCATGTTATGTGCTACATCCCCATTAACTAGCAGCCTTTCCTGTCCGGTAGCTTTTCTGTATGTGACATTGTTGCAGCCATATGAGGGGGATGTATGCAGCATTTGCTGGAGATATTTCTCAGTGCCGGGGGTCTTGTACTATGGTCAGTGTTTACTGATGTCCTCCATGTTCAGCTGTCTGACGCCTGTGGATTGTACGCACTTCTTCGCTTTCTTTTGTTCCGCAGCGATCATATGGTCTTGCGCTTTATATTTAAATTGGGCGTTATACCAGCAGGATCTTAGTTCCTGCCAGTACTTGGCAGGACGTTACACTTGCCCCTGTGGTGATTCAGACGCTTACTTGACTTATTATTCGTCTTTTTAGTAAGCGGATATTCCGTTGGCTCCATATTGGAACTGGGCAGAGCATTAGCATAATGCTGGTTTTCGCCATCACTAGGCCCGTGGTCACTTCCGCTCAGAGGTCGCGCTTGTCGAGGCATCCCTGGGTGGGCCAGCCTCTTCTGGGACATCTATAGACCGGCTTAACCTCCAGTGCCATCACACCCCTGATGAAGCCATGGGTGGGGGCGATACATTCTCCCACTCCCCGGTATTGGCATGCGGCTCTGGCTCAGATCTCCTCAAGGATGCATTATGTTTTCATTGTCTAGCTCAGTATCTCCCAAACTCCCGTCCTCACGGACCCCCATCGAGTCATGTTTTCAGGATTTGCAGGAAACGGACATATATATATATATGGATTGTAAGCCACAGTGATAGTTGTAAAACACAGCCACCAGAGGGCAGCAAATGAGCAGTAAGTGGTCCAAATACAGAATATACTCGTATTTGGTTTGCATCAAAGCCCCCCAGAGCTATTATGGGACAGAACACCCCAACTAGATGAGATTAGGAACATGGCTCTGGATTTAGGTACATTCTTCAGTGAATTCTAAACCTATCATGTGTGATACTAACTGCTTTATCTAAGGCTTTCATGTATGATACTGTCTGCTGAGCGGGTGTATCTAAGCTTTCTATGTGTGAAATCATCTACTGGGCTGTGTGTCCAAGCCTCCTATATGTAATACTAGCTGATATACCCGGCCTCGCCCAGGTAATTTTTGATACAGGTGTTTATTGTGTTGTTTGAAGTCAAGGTTACTTTAGAGTAACCGAGCAATAAAATATGTATACACATAGAAGAGTGTTACATTCTCCTCAGGCTGCATGTACCGATGTCCCTCTGCAGAATGTGCCACCCCTCCCACTCTCCTCATTTAGGACCTAAAGAATGCTCACGCAAAATTTCACGTTTGCACGACACCGAGAAGTTACATTACATAGGGGTGCACTTATTTTTGCACTTAGCATTGGATAATTGAGTTGTGACCCATTTACTTCTCCTATTTAGGACCTAGAGAATGCTGCTGCCAAATTTCATGTTTGCACGACACCGGGAAGTTATAGAATTAGATTAGGTACATTACACAGGGGTGCTAATACTTTTGCACTTAGCAATGAATTTTCGAGTTGTGACCCCTTTACTTTTCCTATTTAGGACCTAAAGAATGTCCCTGCCAAATTTAATGTTTGTACGACATCGGGAAGTTAGAGAATTAGTGGCGAGTCAGTCAGTGAGTCAGTTAGGGCTTTCACCTTAATATATATAGATTATATCTGCTGAGCAGTGTATCTAAGCCTCCTATATGTAATATCTGCTGAGATGGTGTATCTAAGCTTCCTACCTGTAATACTGTCTGCTCAACTTGTGTAGCTCAGCCTATTCTGTAATATTGCTGTCTACTGAGTTGTGTATCTAAGGCTTTCATATTTGATACTGTTATATGCAATACTGTCTGCTGAGCTTTTGTATCTAAGCCTCTTGTGCGTGATACTCTCTGCTGAGTTAATGTATCTAAGCCTCCAATTTGTGATACTGTCTACTGAGCTGGGTGTATTGTTTAGTAGTTGTGTATCTAAGGCTTTCATGTTTATTGCTGGTGTATTTACCTGTCCTATATGTGATACTGTCTATTGAGCTGTGTATCTAAACTTGTTATGTATGATAATGTTTATTAAGCTGCGTATCCAAGCCTCCTATGTATGACACTGTCAGCTGAGCCCATCCTGTGTGATACTGGTGTATCCGAGCGGCACATTGGGTGTAATTGATCATATGAGACATTTGGCAGCTTGGTAATGAGGTCCCTGCTGTATGTAATTAGGTCCTTGTGCCCCCACCCCTCCCCGGCTTCTCATCCCGATCCCCTCCCCTCCCAGCCGGCATGAAGTACATGAAAGTTTTTGCCAAATCGCATCCTCTGTGGAGCTTCCTTGTGAAAACTTCCTGTAAGTTCTGCTTCCCAGCACTTTCCTGCCCCCCCTCCTCCCAGATAACGCCACTGCCTCCAGTCCTCACTACACAACGGACCTGCACCCCTCGTCTCCACACAGGGACCCCCAGAACCCTCCCTTATCTCCGGGGACTTCTTCTCTGATAAGAAGGGTACCACCCTGATACAGGTGAGTACCTACCTGCTGGCTGCAGACCCTCAAAGTAACCTGTGTGCTAAATTTTTGGAACCCATTGAGGTTTGTCACTATTGATTATCAGATGTAGATGGCGAATCGAATTAGGGGTCAATGGATGTGAAAGAGGATCCCGATAGATATTGACCCCCCAGTCCATCAGCTGATCCCCACTAAACAACTGCTCGCTATCTCTGGACCAAATCAATGGATGTCCCTTGTAATACTTCCCGGCTGATAGTGGGGTCTCAGCAAGGGTGACCCCCTCTTATTACAGCCATATATTACATAGTGGAAGCTTGCTGGATAGAGCAAAGTATCACAGAAGCACAGAGGACTTCAGGAGAAGAGAGCTGCTGACCTGTCAGGGCTTGTGGCTGCAGTGAGGATGGGGCTGCTCTGCCCAATTGTCGGGAGTCACCGAAGAAGAAGGTCTAGGCCAGGGTTTTTTTGCAAAGTTGGCATTGTTTAGAAGGGCGCTCTGACTGGCACTGATCTCTGACATTTATGGGGGCACTCTGACTGGCACTGATGTCTGACATACTGTTTATGAGGCACTAACTGGCACTTCTGTCTGACATACTGTTTATGAGGGCACTCTGACTGGCACTGATCTCTGACATACTGTTTATGAGGGCACTAACTGGCACTGATCTCTGACATACTGTTTATGAGGGCACTCTAACTGGCACTGATGTCTGACATATTATTTATGAGGGCACTCTAACTGGCACTGATCTCTGACATTTATGGGGGCACTCTGACTAGAACTGATATCTGACATACTGGTTATGAGGGCACTCTAACTGGCACTGACGTCTGACATACTGTTTATGAGGGCACTCTGACTGGCACTGATGTCTGACATACTGTTTATGAGGGCACTCTAACTGGCACTGATCTCCGACATACTGTTTATGAGGGCACTCTGACTGGCACTGATGTCTGACATACTGTTTATGAGGGCACTCTGACTGGCACTGATATCTGACATACTGTTTATGAGGGCACTCTAACTGGCACTGATGTCTGACATACTGTTTATGAGTGCACTCTAACTGGCACTGATCTCCGACATACTGTTTATGAGGCACTCTCACACTGATCTCTGACATATTTATGGGGGCACTCTGACTGGCACTGATCTTTGACATTATTTATAGGGGCACTCTGACTGACACTGATCTGACATACTATTTATGAGCGCACTCTGACTGGCACCGATCCCTGAATACTGTTTATGAGGGCACTCTGACTGGCACTAATCTCTGACATACTGTTTATGAGCGCACTCTGACTGGCACTGATCTGACATACTGTTTATGAGGGCACTCTGACTGGCACTGATCTCTGGCATACTGTTTATGAGGGCACTCTGACTGGCACTAATCTCTGACATACTGTTTATGAGGGCACTCTGACTGGCACTCATATCTGACATACTGTTTATGAGGGCACTCTGACTGGCACTGATCTCTGACATACTGTTTATGACGGCACTCTGACTGGCACTTATATCTAACATACTGTTTATGAGGGCACTCTAACTGGCACTAATGTCTGACCTAGTGTTTATGAGGGCACTCTGACTGGCACTGTTTATCTACGAATTCTGGCTGCTCTGCTTATAGGGGCACCCTGAAAGCGTTTATGAGGGCACTCTGACTGGCACTATTTATTTTGAAAATTTCTGTAGACACTCTGTCTGGCACAGTTTATAGGAGAACTCTGGCACTGTACATCTGGCAAATGTGACTGGCTCTGCTTATGGGGGCACCCTGGCACTGTTTATGTGGGAAACCTGTCTGGTATTGTTTATGGGGCACTCTAACTCGCACTTTTTATCTGGAACAGTGACTGGCACTGCTTATGGGGGCACCCTGGCACTATTTATTGGACACTCTGGCACTCTTTATGTGGGATCTCTGACACTGTTTATGGGAGCACTCTGGCAAGTCTATATGGGACCTCTGGCTGGCACTGTTTATGGGGGCACTCAGGCACAGTCTCTATGGGGTCTCTGGCTGGCACTGCTCATGGGGGCGCTCTGGATAGCACGATTAATAGGGCAATCTGCCTGGTACTGTTTGCAATCTGCCACTCTGGGAGTGTGTATGGGGCACTCTGATTGGCATGGTCACTGTGCTCTGGTCATTATGGGCATCTTAAGAGATTCATGTGTAAAATCTAGTAAAGACTGAAGATAACTAGCTCGATACCAGCAGATCCCCCCCATACCATCTGTGTACATACTGTATATACCCGTCTCTGTCACATCCACATACAGAAGTGGTTGGGAGGTGACAGGTTGGACTTATCTCTCCGGACTCTGTGCCTTGTGACTTCCTGAGCGCTGTGAGATGTGACAGCCTCGTCCCCATTAACCCTATTCCTGGGACTCTGCCAGAGGCTCTCATCAACACCGAGCAGAACGAGGGGGGCAAACTGCCAGAGTAGGGGGCAGATGTCCGGTATAGCACTGTGCTGCGATGTATGGACTACATACAGTAACATACCCTCATTGTCAGCACCATTACCCCGTAGAGGGAGTAGATATATATACACTCATTGTCAGCACTATTACCCCGTAGAAGAAGTATATATATATATACACTCATTGTCAGTAACATTCTTCCCCTAGAAGTTGTCGGGATGAAACTTTCTCTGTGTGATTGTAACATTGATATAAGTGATTACAATATCAGAGCAAAAGCATCATTTATAGTAGAGAACCGACCCCTTGTAGGGAGGCTCCAGTACCCTGCTGTACTGCCTCTAGCTTGGATACAAGATGTGATACAGGTGGCCATGGAGGCTCTAGTACCCTGTTGTACCACCTCTAGCTTGGATACAAGATGTGATACAGGTGGCCATGGAGGCTCTAGTACCCTGTTGTACCACCTCTAGCTTGGATACAAGATGTGATACAGGTGGGCATGGAGGTTCTAGTACCCTGTTATACCGCCTCTAGCTTGGATATAAAAGATGTAATATGGGCAGATATGGAGCCTCTCGTACCTTGTTGTACCGCCTCTAGCTTGGATACAAGATGTGATACCGGCAGGCATGAAGGCTCTAGTACCCTGTTGTACCGCCTCTAGCTTGGATACAAGATGTGATACAGGTGGGCATGGAGGCTCTAGTACCCTGTTGTACCGCCTCTAGCTTGGATACAAGATGTGATACCGGCAGGCATGAAGGCTCTAGTACCCTGTTGTACCGCCTCTAGCTTGGATACAAGATGTGATACAGGTGGCCATGGAGGCTCTAGTACCCTGTTGTACCACCTCTAGCTTGGATACATGATGTGATACGGGCGGGCATGGAGGCTCTAGTACCCTGTTGTACCGCCTCTAGCTTGGATGCAAGATGTGATACGGGCGGGCATGGAGGCTCTAGTACCGTTATACCGCCTCTAGCTTGGATACATGATGTGATACGGGCGGGCATGGAGGCTCTAGTACCCTGTTGTACCGCCTCTAGCTTGGATACAAGATGTGATACAGGGGGCATGGAGGCTCTAGTACCCTGTTGTGCCGCCTCTAGCTTGGATACAAGATGTGATACAGGGGGCATGGAGGCTCTAGTACCCTGTTATACCGCCTCTAGCTTGGATACATGATGTGATACGGGCGGGCATGGAGGCTCTAGTACCCTGTTGTACCGCCTCTAGCTTGGATACAAGATGTGATACAGGGGGCATGGAGGCTCTAGTACCCTGTTGTACCGCCTCTAGCTTGGATACAAGATGTGATACAGGGGGCATGGAGGCTCTAGTACCCTGTTGTACCACCTCTAGCTTGGATACATGATGTGATACGGGCGGGCATGGAGGCTCTAGTACCCTGTTGTACCGCCTCTAGCTTGGATACAAGATGTGATACGGGCGGGCATGGAGGCTCTAGTACCCTGTTATACCGCCTCTAGCTTGGATACATGATGTGATACGGGCGGGCATGGAGGCTCTAGTACCCTGTTGTACCGCCTCTAGCTTGGATACAAGATGTGATACAGGGGGCATGGAGGCTCTAGTACCCTGTTATACCGCCTCTAGCTTGGATACATGATGTGATACGGGCGGGCATGGAGGCTCTAGTACCCTGTTGTACCGCCTCTAGCTTGGATACAAGATGTGATACAGGCTGGCATGGAGGCTCTAGTACCCTGTTGTACCGCCTATAGCTTGGATACAAGATGTGATACAGGAGGACATGGAGGCTCTAGTACCCTGTTGTACCACCTCTAGCTTGGATACAAGATGTGATACAGGCAGGCATGAAGTCTCTAGTACCCTGTTGTACTGCCTTTAGCTGGGATACAAGATGTGATATGGGAGCATGGAGGCTCTAGTACCCTGTTGTACCACCTCTAGCTTAGATACAAGATGTGATACGGGCGGGCATGGAGGCTCTAGTACCCTGTTGTACCTCCTATAGCTTGGATACAAGATGTGATACGGGTGGGCATGGAGGCTCTAGTACCCTGTTGTACTGCCTCTAGCTTGGATACAAGATGTGATATGGGGGACATGGAGGCTCTAGTACCCTGTTGGACCGCCTCTAGCTTGGATACAAGATGTGATACAGGGGGCATGGAGGCTCTAGTACCCTGTTGTGCCGCCTCTAGCTTGGATACAAGATGTGATACAGGGGGCATGGAGGCTCTAGTACCCTGTTATACCGCCTCTAGCTTGGATACATGATGTGATACGGGCGGGCATGGAGGCTCTAGTACCCTGTTGTACCGCCTCTAGCTTGGATACAAGATGTGATACAGGGGGCATGGAGGCTCTAGTACCCTGTTGTACCGCCTCTAGCTTGGATACAAGATGTGATACAGGGGGCATGGAGGCTCTAGTACCCTGTTGTACCACCTCTAGCTTGGATACATGATGTGATACGGGCGGGCATGGAGGCTCTAGTACCCTGTTGTACCGCCTCTAGCTTGGATACAAGATGTGATACGGGCGGGCATGGAGGCTCTAGTACCCTGTTATACCGCCTCTAGCTTGGATACATGATGTGATACGGGCGGGCATGGAGGCTCTAGTACCCTGTTGTACCGCCTCTAGCTTGGATACAAGATGTGATACAGGGGGCATGGAGGCTCTAGTACCCTGTTATACCGCCTCTAGCTTGGATACATGATGTGATACGGGCGGGCATGGAGGCTCTAGTACCCTGTTGTACCGCCTCTAGCTTGGATACAAGATGTGATACAGGCTGGCATGGAGGCTCTAGTACCCTGTTGTACCGCCTATAGCTTGGATACAAGATGTGATACAGGAGGACATGGAGGCTCTAGTACCCTGTTGTACCACCTCTAGCTTGGATACAAGATGTGATACAGGGGGCATGGAGGCTCTAGTACCCTGTTATACCACCTCTAGCTTGGATACATGATGTGATACGGGCGGGCATGGAGGCTCTAGTACCCTGTTGTACCGCCTCTAGCTTGGATACAAGATGTGATACAGGCTGGCATGGAGGCTCTAGTACCCTGTTGTACCGCCTATAGCTTGGATACAAGATGTGATACAGGAGGACATGGAGGCTCTAGTACCCTGTTGTACCACCTCTAGCTTGGATACAAGATGTGATACAGGCAGGCATGAAGTCTCTAGTACCCTGTTGTACTGCCTTTAGCTGGGATACAAGATGTGATATGGGAGCATGGAGGCTCTAGTACCCTGTTGTACCACCTCTAGCTTAGATACAAGATGTGATACGGGCGGGCATGGAGGCTCTAGTACCCTGTTGTACCTCCTATAGCTTGGATACAAGATGTGATACGGGTGGGCATGGAGGCTCTAGTACTCTGTTGTACTGCCTCTAGCTTGGATACAAGATGTGATATGGGGGACATGGAGGCTCTAGTACCCTGTTGGACCGCCTCTAGCTTAGATACAAGATGTGATACAGGCGGGCATGAGGGCTCTAGTACCCTGTTGTACCGCCTCTAGCTTGGATACAAGATGTGATATGGGGGGCATGGAGGCTCTAGTAACCTGTTGTACCACCTCTAGCTTGGATACAAGAAGTGATACAGGCAGGCATGGAGGCTCTAGTACCCTGTTGTAACGCCTCTAGCTTAGATAGAAGATGTAATATGGGCAGATATGGAGCCTCTCGTACCCTGTTATACCGCCTCTAGCTTGGATACAAGATGTGATACGGGCAGGCATGGAGGTTCTAGTACCCTGCTGTACCACCTCTAGCTTGGATACAATCCTGGCCACTGTAGTAAGAATGGAACTGTCTGCTTGCTGCAGAAATCAGTTCAGTGCATGAATGCACCAGCCTAGAGAATGTCTGATCAGCGGGCATCCTTGGCTGAAGATCCAATTCAGCTACTAATGTTGCTCTATCCTAAACTCCGGCCATGAACACTTTGCAGCTGGACAACCCTTATAATTTAAACACACATATATTAGGAAACCAACACCTTTTAGAAACTGGCTGGCCAGGAGTGCGTGGCAGTGACATCACTCGAATAGGAAATGAGGAAATCAACAACTTTCCTGGCTTACGAGCCTGAAATTACTGAGCTGGGGAAGGCTAAAGCTTTGCCAAATAGCAGCACGGTTAACTGGCTAATTATTTCTAATTTGACAAAAGTCACAACTGCACCACTTTTGGAGGTCCCATGAACACAGAGGAGATATGGATTTTTAAGTGTTAAGCTGTCAGGGCTTGAACCCACAGCCTCTTGTGTTCCAGTTGACATCATTATCCACTAGGCTATTTAGGACTTGGACAGTTCCTTTGCTGAAACCTAGCCTTGTTCTGTATTTCTCAGTCACCTAGTTCCAGCCTCCTGGTCCTGACCCTGCCACTATACCTGATTGCCCTTCCTATATAAGCCTAGTCCTGCCACTCTTTCAGTGTGTGATTATTGTGTTCCACCACCTTGATCAAGCTCCTCTTCTTCCGGACCCTCTAGAAGCATACCGATACCTCCTGCTGCTGACCTTTGGCTTCCATTGACTATACTTCTGACTCATCCAATTTGTACTGCATATTGATACCTCCTGCTGCTGACATTTGGCTTCCATTGACTATGCCTCTGGCTCATTCATTTATGCTACATACCATGACTTCCTGATAATGACTCCTGCCTATTCTGACTACTCTCCAGTGATCGGCATGGGCTACTACACCTGCGTCTCCAATCCAGCATTGGTGAGACACGACAAGCTGTTCCTGATTGTATTTCCTATATAAGCCTAGCCCTGCCACTCCTTCAGTGCGTGATTATTGTGTTCTACCACCTTCATCAAGCTCCTCTTCCTCCGGCTCCTCTACAAGCATACCGATACCTCCTGCTGACCTTTGGCTTCCATTGACTATGCTTCTGTCTCATCCATTTATATTGCATACCAATACCTACTGCTGCTGAACTTAGCTTCCATTGATTATGCTTCCGTCTCATCCCATTTGTACTGCATATTGATACCTCCTGCTGCTGATCTTTGGCTTCTAGTGACTACGCTTCCATGTCATCCCATTTGTACTGCATATCGATACCTATTGCTACTGACCTTTGGTTTCCATTGACTACATTTTCGTCTCATCCATTTGTACTGCATACCGTGACATCCCGCTAACGACTCCCGACTATTCTGACTACTCTCTAGTGACTGGCTCGACTACTACACCTGCGGCTCCAATCCAGCATCAGTAAGCTGCGTCAAGATAATTACGCCCCCTAAAATGGAGTCAGTAGTAGCCACACTCAGGAAATAATTCACAGAGCTCCCAGAGTTCTGTGCCTGCTACCAGGAAAGGGCTGCTGCTATGCAACATGAGATCAAGGGGTTACAGAGGTCCAGACGTCCACATGCCATTGCCATTAAAATTTGCTGGAGATCGTCACCAATACAGAGGTTTCCTAAATCAATGCCGGATATATTTCCAGGTGCAGCCTAACTTGTTTACCAGTGACAGGAAGAAGATGTTTTTCATGATTAACCTCCTCACATGAGGTCCTCACATGGGCTTCACCGTACATACAGACTAATAGTAATCTGCTTTATAGACTTGATCGCTTCACGCTCGCTATGTGTCAAATTTTTGATGATCCGTACCACTATGCCGCTGTGCTCCAAAGGGAGGTTACATAGCCTACGACAAGAATGACGCTCCGTTGCAGTGTATACAACAGAATTTCGTTGTTGGGCGATTGATACCACATGGAATCCAGCTGCAAAACAGAGACAATTTCGTTGGGGATTATCAGAGTTGGTAATGGATGAACTTGCCAAAGTGGAGACACCTGACAACCTGGAAGACTTCATTCAACTGTGCCTCCGGATTGACCAGAGACTTTCCGAACAGCAAAAAGAGAGACTGCGGGGTTGGGGCACTAACACCCCTTATTCCTTTAGCCAATCCACATTGAGTCCTCCACCATGGACTGAAGCAGTACCAGAACCGATGCAGATTGATGTCATTCACAGACCCCTTTCTACCGCTGAAAAGGAAAGATGCCATGTTGATAATCTGTGCCTTTATTGTGGAAACTCAGGACATTATGCTTTAAACTGTCCAAACAAGTTCCAAAGGACCCTCACCCTAGCCAACGTCAAGGCCACAACCAATCTAGCCATCATGGAACGAGGAGATGTCATGAAATACACCTTTGCACCAATAATTCAAGACTTCAACTCTTTCCCCGCTCCACTATTTGGTCCTTCAAATAGAGATCAGATGACACTGTGTTCAGCGATGCTGGATCTGGGAGTAGGAGGAAACTTTATGGATTTGAAATTTACTCTTGACAAAGACATTGCCACCAGACTTAAACCCATACCAATTGAAATGGAAACCGTGAATGGGTTCACCCTTGTCCTCGAAACCTGTCACACAGGAGACAGTCAAACTGGAGCTCCACATGAAACTGGAACATCAAGAAATGGTCAGCTTCCAGCTCATCTCGTCCCCTAAATTTCTGGTGATTCTCAGGATTTCTTGGTTTTCTGCCCACAAACCCTCTCTCAACTGGGAATCAAGGACCATTGCTTTCCCTTCAAAATTTTGTAAAGAGAATTGCCAGGTAGCACCATCCACCCCTGAACCAGTGCAAGGCCCTGTGGATGATCAGCAGGACTTTGGGAAGTTAACGGTTCATTACCACATGTTGAAGGATGTCTGCAGCAAGAAGAAAGCTGGCCATCTGCCACCTCATTGGCCATATGACTGTCCTATTGAGCTGCTCCCTGGATCTTCTATACCAGTTGGGCGTATCTACAACCTCGCAGAACCAGAGTTAGGGTCCCTTTGGGAACATTTGGTTTGGAATTTAAAGAAGGGCTTCATCTGACCATCTTCCTTCCTGGCAGTAGCACCCATTTTCTTTGTTAAAAAGAAGGACTCTACTCTTCGGCCGTGCATTGGCTACCGGAAGTTAAACAAGATTACTATTAAGAATCGTTATCCTCTCCAGTTAATTCCAGAACTGCTGGAGAGGCTTAGGGCAGCCAAGGTCTTTTCTAAACTAGACCTCAGAGGAGCATATAATCTGGTACGGAGCTGCCCCGTAGATGAACAAGATATGGACACTTTGAATCTCTAGTAATGCTGTTCGGTCTCTGCAATGCTCCCACTACCTTCCAGCACTTCATTAATGACATATTTCCAAGTTGCAGAAAAGGTGTTGTTAGCCTGCAAGAACCTGAAGGCGCAAGTACCCTCTCCCAAGCCTGGACTAAGATTCTTAGGACCTTTCCCAAATGCAGCAAGGGTCAGCAAGGTAGTATTCTGACTGAAGCTCCCGGGAAGCCTGAGGATTCACCCTGTCTTTCACATTTCCCTACTAAAGCCATTTCATGAGAATACTTTTGTGGGAAGACATCAACTCCTTCCCCCTCCTGTGAAAGCTCGGGGCCAGGACAAGTTCATGGTAAAGAAGATTCTTGACTCCAGACTTCAGAAAATACAGTACCTTGTGAAGTGGCAAGGGTATGGGCCAGAGGAGAACTCCTGTGAGACAGAGAAAAATGTGCATGCTCCAAGGCTCACAAAAGATTTACACAGGAGTTACCTAGGGAAACCGGCACCTGGGATGTTTGGAGGCCATCCTCAAAGAGGGGGGCTACTGTGAGGGCTCAAACTCATGACCACTTATGTTGCAGACAGCAGCCCTCTCTACTAAGCTATCCATGGCTTTGACAGTACCTTTGCTGAAACCTAGCCGTGTTCTGTGTTTCTCAGTTACCTAGTTCCTGCCTCCTGGTCCAGACCCTTACCCTGTTACTGATTGCAATTCCTATATAAGGCTAGCCCTGTCACTTCTTCAGTGTGTGATTATTGTGTTCTACCACCTTCAGCAAGCTCCTCTTCCTCCAGCTCCTCTACAAGCATACTGATACCTACTGCTGCTGACCTTTTGGCTTTCATTGACTAGGCTTCCATCTCATCCATTTGTACTGCATACCGTGACTTCCAGATAATGACTGCCGGCTAATCTGACTACTCTCCAGTGACCGGCTCGGCTACTCCACCTGCGGCTCCAATCCATCCCATAAGCATACTTCCATTTCAAATATTTCTGGCAGATACATAGGAATCAATGTTGCCTAACATAGTAATTGTCAATCACCACATTCAGGTAGAATAAAAATGGGGAAGCAGCCACACATGCTCTCCCTAGCTCCAAGAATATAACAACTATAATACTGCCCCCTATGTACAAGAATATAACTACTATAATACTGCCCCCCTATGTACAAGAATATAACTACTATAATACTGCCCCCTATGTACAAGAATATAACTACTATAATACTGCCTTCTATGTACAAGAATATAACTACTATAATACTGCTCCCTATGTACAAGAATATAACTACTATAATACTGCCCCCTATGTACAAGAATATAACTACTATAATACTGCCTCCTATGTACAAGAATATACCTACTATAATACTGCTCCCTATGTAGAAGAATATAACTACTATAATAATGCCACCTATGTACAAGAATATAACTACTATAATACTGCTCCTATGTACAAGAATATAACTACTATAATACTGCTCCTATGTACAAGAATATAACTACTATAATACTGACCCCTATGTACATGAATATAACTACTATAATACTGCCCCCTATGTACAAGAATATAACTACTATAATACTGCCTTCTATGTACAAGAATATAACTACTATAATACTGCTCCCTATGTACAAGAATATAACTACTATAATACTGTCCCCTATATACCAGAATATAACTACTATAATACTGCCCCCTATGTACAAGAATATAACTACTATAATACTGCCTCATATGTACAAAAATACAACTATTATATTACTGCCCCTGTGTACAAGAATGTCACTACTATAATACTGCCTCCTATGTACAAGAATATAACTACTATAATACTGCCTCCTATAAGAAGATAACTACTATAATACTGCCCCCTATGTACAAGAATGTAACTACTATAATACTGCCCTACATGGCCAAGAATATAACTACTATAATACTGCCCCCTATGTACAAGAATATAACTACTATAATACTGCCCCTATGTACAAGAATATAACTACTATAATACTGCCCCCTATGTATAAGAATATAGCTACTATAATACTGCCCCCTATGTACAAGAATGTAACTACTATAATACTGCTCCTATGTACAAGAATATAACTACTATAATACTGACCCCTATGTACAAGAATATAACTACTATAATACTGCCCCTATGTACAAGAATATAACTACTATAATACTGCCCCCTATGTATAAGAATATAGCTACTATAATACTACCCCCTATGTACAAGAATTTAACTACTATAATACTGCTCCTATGTACAAGGATATAAATACTATAATACTGACCCCCTATGTACAAGAATATAACTAGTATAATACTGCCCCCTATGTACAAGAATATAACTACTATAATACTGCCCCCTATGTACAAAAATACAACTACTATATTACTGCCCCTATGTACAAGAATATAACTACTATAATACTGCCCCCTATTTACAAGAATATAACTACTATAATACTGCTCTCTATGTACAAGAATATATCTACTATAATACTGCCCCCTATGTACAAAAATACAACTACTATATTACTGCCCCTATGTACAAGAATATAACTACTATAATACTGCCCCCTATTTACAAGAATATAACTACTATAATACTGCCTCATATGTACAAAACTACAACTACTATACTACTGCCCCCTGCCCCCTATGTACAAGAATATAACTACTATAATACTGCTCCTATGTACAAGGATATAACTACTATAATACTGACCCCCTATGTACAAGAATATAACTAGTATAATACTGCCCCCTATGTACAAGAATATAACTACTATAATACTGCTCCTATGTACAAGGATATAGCTACTATAATACTGACCCCCTATGTACAAGAATATAACTACTATAATACTGCTCCCTATGTACAAGAATATAACTACTATAATACTGCTCCAAATGTACAAGAATATAACTACTATAATACTGCCCCTATGTACAAGAATATAACTACTATAATACTGCTCCTATGTACGAGAATATAACTACTATAATACTGCCCCGATGTACAAGAATATATCTACTATAATACTGCCCCCTATGTACAAGAATATATCTACTATAATACTGCCCCCTATGTACAAGAATATAACTACTATAATTCTGCCACATATGTACAAAAATACAACTACTATATTACTGCCCCCTATGTACAAGAATATAACTACTATAATACTGCCCCTACATACAAGAATATAACTACTATAATACTGCCTTTATGTACAAGAATATAACTACTATAATACTGCTCCTATGTACAAGAATATAACTACTATAATACTGCCTCCTATGTACAAGAATATAACACCTATAATGCTGCCCCCTATGTACAAGAAAATAACTCCTATAATACTGCCCCCTATGTACAAGAATGTAACTACTATAATACTGCCTCCTATGTACAAGAATATAACTACTATAATACTGCCTCCTATAAGAATATAACTACTATAATACTGCCCCCTATGTACAAGAATATAACTACTATAATACTGCCCTACATGGCCAAGAATATAACTACTATAATGCTGCCCCCTATGTACAAGAATATAACTACTATAATACTGCCCCTATGTACAAGAATATAACTACTATAATACTGCCCCCTATGTACAAGAATATAACTACTATAATACTACCCCCTATGTACACGAATTTAACTACTATAATACTGCTCCTATGTACAAGGATATAAATACTATAATACTGACCCCCTATGTACAAGAATATAACTAGTATAATACTGCCCCCTATGTACAAGAATATAACTACTATAATACTGCTCCTATGTACAAGAATATATCTACTGTAATACTGCCCCCTATGTACAAAAATACAACTACTATATTACTGCCCCTATGTACAAGAATATAACTACTATAATACTGCCCCCTATTTACAAGAATATAACTACTATAATACTGCCTCATATGTACAAAACTACAACTACTATACTACTGCCCCCTGCCCCCTATGTACAAGAATATAACTACTATAATACTGCTCCTATGTACAAGGATATAACTACTATAATACTGACCCCCTATGCACAAGAATATAACTACTATAATACTGCCCCCTATGTACAAGAATATAACTACTATAATACTGCTCCTATGTACAAGGATATAGCTACTATAATACTGACCCCCTATGTACAAGAATATAACTACTATAATACTGCCCCCTATGTACAAGAATATAACTACTATAATACTGCTCCAAATGTACAAGAATATAACTACTATAATACTGCCCCTATGTACAAGAATATAACTACTATAATACTGCTCCTATGTACGAGAATATAACTACTATAATACTGCCCCGATGTACAAGAATATATCTACTATAATACTGCCCCCTATGTACAAGAATATATCTACTATAATACTGCCCCCTATGTACAAGAATATATCTACTATAATACTGCCCCCTATGTACAAGAATATAACTACTATAATACTGCCCCTACATACAAGAATATAACTACTATAATACTGCTCCCTATGTACAAGAATATAACTACTATAATACTGCCCCCTATGTACAAGAATATAACTACTATAATACTGCCTTCTATGTACAAGAATATAACTACTATAATAATGCCCTCTATGTACAAGACTATAACTACTATAATATTGCCCCCTATGTACAAGAATATAACTACTATAATACTGCCCCTATGTACAACAATATAACTACTATAATACTGCTTCCTATGTACAAGAATATAACTACTATAATACTGCCTCCTATGTACAAGAATTTAACTACTATAATACTGCCCCCTATGTACAAGAATATAACTACTATAATACCGCCCCCTATGTACAAGAATATAACTACTATAATACTGCTTCCTATGTACAAGGATATAGCTACTACAATACTGACCCCCTATGTACAAGAATATAACTAGTATAATACTGCCCCCTATGTACAAGAATATAACTAGTATAATACTGCCCCCTATGTACAAGAATATAACTACTATAATACTGCTCCTATTTACAAGAATATATCTACTATAATACTGCCCCCTATGTACAAGAATACAACTACTATAATACTGCCCCCTGTGTACAAGAATATAACTACTATAATACTACCTCCTATGTACAAGAATATAACTACTATAATACTGCCCCCTGTGTACAAGAATATAACTACTATAATACTACCTCCTATGTGCAAGAATATAACTTCTATAATACTGCCCCCTATGTACAAAAATATAACTACTATAATACTGCCCCCTATGTACAAGAATATATCTACTATAATACTGCCCCCTATGTACAAGAATATATCTACTATAATACTGCCCCCTATGTACAAGAATATAACTACTATAATACTGCCCCTACATACAAGAATATAACTACTATAATACTGCTCCCTATGTACAAGAATATAACTACTATAATACTGCCCCCTATGTACAAGAATATAACTACTATAATACTGCCTTCTATGTACAAGAATATAACTACTATAATACTGCCCTCTATGTACAAGACTATAACTACTATAATATTGCCCCCTATGTACAAGAATATAACTACTATAATGCTGCCCCTATGTACAACAATATAACTACTATAATACTGCTTCCTATGTACAAGAATATAACTACTATAATACTGCCTCCTATGTACAAGAATTTAACTACTATAATACTGCCCCCTATGTACAAGAATATAACTACTATAATACTGCTTCCTATGTACAAGGATATAGCTACTACAATACTGACCCCCTATGTACAAGAATATAACTAGTATAATACTGCCCCCTATGTACAAGAATATAACTAGTATAATACTGCCCCCTATGTACAAGAATATAACTACTATAATACTGCTCCTATTTACAAGAATATATCTACTATAATACTGCCCCCTATGTACAAGAATAAAAACTACTATATTACTGCCCCCTATGTACAAGAATATAACTACTATAATACTGCCCTACATGGCCAAGAATATAACTACTATAATACTGCCCCCTATGTACAAGAATATAACTACTATAATACTGCCCCTATGTACAAGAATATAACTACTATAATACTGCCCCCTATGTACAAGAATATAACTACTATAATACTACCCCCTATGTACACGAATTTAACTACTATAATACTGCTCCTATGTACAAGGATATAAATACTATAATACTGACCCCCTATGTACAAGAATATAACTAGTATAATACTGCCCCCTATGTACAAGAATATAACTACTATAATACTGCTCCTATGTACAAGAATATATCTACTGTAATACTGCCCCCTATGTACAAAAATACAACTACTATATTACTGCCCCTATGTACAAGAATATAACTACTATAATACTGCCCCCTATTTACAAGAATATAACTACTATAATACTGCCTCATATGTACAAAACTACAACTACTATACTACTGCCCCCTGCCCCCTATGTACAAGAATATAACTACTATAATACTGCTCCTATGTACAAGGATATAACTACTATAATACTGACCCCCTATGCACAAGAATATAACTACTATAATACTGCCCCCTATGTACAAGAATATAACTACTATAATACTGCTCCTATGTACAAGGATATAGCTACTATAATACTGACCCCCTATGTACAAGAATATAACTACTATAATACTGCCCCCTATGTACAAGAATATAACTACTATAATACTGCTCCAAATGTACAAGAATATAACTACTATAATACTGCCCCTATGTACAAGAATATAACTACTATAATACTGCTCCTATGTACGAGAATATAACTACTATAATACTGCCCCGATGTACAAGAATATATCTACTATAATACTGCCCCCTATGTACAAGAATATATCTACTATAATACTGCCCCCTATGTACAAGAATATATCTACTATAATACTGCCCCCTATGTACAAGAATATAACTACTATAATACTGCCCCTACATACAAGAATATAACTACTATAATACTGCTCCCTATGTACAAGAATATAACTACTATAATACTGCCCCCTATGTACAAGAATATAACTACTATAATACTGCCTTCTATGTACAAGAATATAACTACTATAATAATGCCCTCTATGTACAAGACTATAACTACTATAATACTGCTCCCTATGTACAAGAATATAACTACTATAATACTGCCCCCTATGTACAAGAATATAACTACTATAATATTGCCCCCTATGTACAAGAATATAACTACTATAATACTGCCCCTATGTACAACAATATAACTACTATAATACTGCTTCCTATGTACAAGAATATAACTACTATAATACTGCCTCCTATGTACAAGAATTTAACTACTATAATACTGCCCCCTATGTACAAGAATATAACTACTATAATACCGCCCCCTATGTACAAGAATATAACTACTATAATACTGCTTCCTATGTACAAGGATATAGCTACTACAATACTGACCCCCTATGTACAAGAATATAACTAGTATAATACTGCCCCCTATGTACAAGAATATAACTAGTATAATACTGCCCCCTATGTACAAGAATATAACTACTATAATACTGCTCCTATTTACAAGAATATATCTACTATAATACTGCCCCCTATGTACAAGAATACAACTACTATAATACTGCCCCCTGTGTACAAGAATATAACTACTATAATACTACCTCCTATGTACAAGAATATAACTACTATAATACTGCCCCCTGTGTACAAGAATATAACTACTATAATACTACCTCCTATGTGCAAGAATATAACTTCTATAATACTGCCCCCTATGTACAAAAATATAACTACTATAATACTGCCCCCTATGTACAAGAATATATCTACTATAATACTGCCCCCTATGTACAAGAATATATCTACTATAATACTGCCCCCTATGTACAAGAATATAACTACTATAATACTGCCCCTACATACAAGAATATAACTACTATAATACTGCTCCCTATGTACAAGAATATAACTACTATAATACTGCCCCCTATGTACAAGAATATAACTACTATAATACTGCCTTCTATGTACAAGAATATAACTACTATAATACTGCCCTCTATGTACAAGACTATAACTACTATAATACTGCTCCCTATGTACAAGAATATAACTACTATAATACTGCCCCCTATGTACAAGAATATAACTACTATAATATTGCCCCCTATGTACAAGAATATAACTACTATAATACTGCCCCTATGTACAACAATATAACTACTATAATACTGCTTCCTATGTACAAGAATATAACTACTATAATACTGCCTCCTATGTACAAGAATTTAACTACTATAATACTGCCCCCTATGTACAAGAATATAACTACTATAATACTGCTTCCTATGTACAAGGATATAGCTACTACAATACTGACCCCCTATGTACAAGAATATAACTAGTATAATACTGCCCCCTATGTACAAGAATATAACTAGTATAATACTGCCCCCTATGTACAAGAATATAACTACTATAATACTGCTCCTATTTACAAGAATATATCTACTATAATACTGCCCCCTATGTACAAGAATATAACTACTATAATACTGCCCCCTATGTACAAGAATATAACTACTATAATATTGCCCCCTATGTACAAGAATATAACTACTATAATACTGCCCCTATGTACAACAATATAACTACTATAATACTGCTTCCTATGTACAAGAATATAACTACTATAATACTGCCTCCTATGTACAAGAATTTAACTACTATAATACTGCCCCCTATGTACAAGAATATAACTACTATAATACTGCTTCCTATGTACAAGGATATAGCTACTACAATACTGACCCCCTATGTACAAGAATATAACTAGTATAATACTGCCCCCTATGTACAAGAATATAACTAGTATAATACTGCCCCCTATGTACAAGAATATAACTACTATAATACTGCTCCTATTTACAAGAATATATCTACTATAATACTGCCCCCTATGTACAAGAATACAACTACTATATTACTGCCCCCTATGTACAAGAATATAACTACTATAATACTGCCCCCTATATACAAGAATATAACTACTATAATACTGCCCCCTATGTGCAAGAATACAACTACTATATTACTGCCCCCTATGTACAAGTATATAACTACTATAATACTGCCTCCTATGTACAGGAATATAACTACTATAATACTGCTCCCTATGTACAAGAATATAACTACTATAATACTGCTCCTATGTACAAGGATATAACTACTATAATACTGACCCCCTGTAAGGACTGGCGGTTCGCGGGTCCGTCGTGCCCGCACCGCCGGTCCGATCACACGTGCGGCCGCTGTGCGGCGCAGGGGAGCCCTGGTCCTCGTCACCACCCCTGGCCGCCGGGCTCCGCCTCACCGCCTGGTTGCTAGGGACGCGGTGGGTGTTGCCCCGCGTCGCGTCCTAGGTATCCTGGCAACCAGATGTGTGTCTCCTGTCCTGCCCCCTGCAGGGCTGGGGGCGGGTTCCCCAGTGCTGCTGGGTGCACTCAGCTGCTGTCAGGCTCCCCGCCCCAATCAGCTGCTGGGGCGGGAGCTCTGACAGCATTTAAACCTGGTGGTGTCTCCTGACCAGTGCCAGTGTTAGTTTTGGATTTCCTGCTACACCAGCGTACTGCATAGTTCTGACTCCTGACTCCTGTTACTGACCCTCTGCCTGTGGACCTGACGTTGCCTTTGCCTGACCCTCTTGTACCGCGTACCCTCTTGTTGCTGAACCGGATTGCCTGACTCGCCTTGCTGTTGTTTGTTCCAGTGTCTGTCTGTTCGTTAGTCCCCGCGTCCCCCTTCCTTAGTGAGTGTAGGGACTGTCGCCCAGTTGTCGCCCTGGGGCTTAGCCCAGGGGGGCAAGTAGGAAGAGACAGGGGTTGCGGGTATTTTCAGGAACCTCCAGTTTCCCGGACCCCGAGTCCTGACACCCCGTATGTACAAGAATATAACTAGTATAATACTGCCCCTATGTACAAGAATATAACTACTATAATACTGCCCCCTATGTACAAGAATATAACTACTATAATACTGCTCCCTATGTACAAGAATATAACTACTATAATACTGCCCCCTATGTACAAGAATATAACTATTATTATACTGCTCCCTATGTACAAGAATATAACTACTATAATACTGCTTCTATGTACAAGAATATAACTACTATAATACTGCCCCCTATGTACAAGAATATAACTACTATAATACTGCTCCTATGTACAAGAATATAACTACTATAATACTGCCCCGATGTACAAGAATATATCTACTATAATACTGCTCCAAATGTACAAGAATATAACTACTATAATACTGCCCCTATGTACAAGAATATAACTACTATAATACTGCTCCTATGTACAAGAATATAACTACTATAATACTGCCCCCTATGTACAAGAATATAACTACTATAATACTGCCCCCTATGTACAAGAATATAACTACAATAATACTGCCCCGATGTACAAGAATATATCTACTATAATACTGCCCCCTATGTACAAGAATATATCTACTATAATACTGCCCCCTATGTACAAGAATATAACTACTATAATACTGCCTCATATGTACAAAAATACAACTACTATATTACTGCCCCCTATGTACAAGAATATAACTACTATAATACTGCCCCTACATACAAGAATATAACTACTATAATACTGCCCCTATGTACAAGAATATAACTACTATAATACTGCTCTTATGTACAAGAATATAACTGCTATAATACTGCCTCCTATGTACAAGAATATAACTCCTATATTACTGCCCCCTATGTACAAGAATATAACTCCTGTAATACTGCCCCCTATGTACAAGAATATAACTCCTATAATACTGCCCCTATGTACAAGAATATAACTACTATAATACTGCCCCCTATGTACAAGAATATAACTACTATAATACTGCCTCATATGTACAAGAATATAGCTACTATAATACTGCTTCCTACGTGCAAGAATATAACTACTATAATACTGCCCCCTATGTACAAGAATATAACTATTATTATTCTGCTCCCTATGTACAAGAATATAACTACTATAATACTGCCCCCTATGTACAAGAATATAACTAGTATAATACTGCCCCCTATGTACAAGAATATAACTACTATAATACTGCTCCTATGTACAAGAATATAACTACTATAATACTGCCCCCTATGTACAAGAATATAACTACTATAATACTGCCCGCTATGTACAAGAATATATCTACTGTAAAACTGCTCCTAAGTACAAGAATATAACTACTATAATACTGCCCCCTATGTACAAGAATATAACTACTATAATACTGCCTCCTATGTATAAGAATATAACTACTATAATACTGCCCCCTATGTACAAGAATATAACTATTATTATACTGCTCCCTATGTACAAGAATATAACTACTATAATACTGCTTCCTATGTACAAGAATATAACTACTGTAATACTACCTCCTATGTACAACAATATAACTACTATAATACTGCTCCTATGTACAAGAATATAACTACTATAATACTACCTCCTATGTACAAGAATATAACCACTATAATACTGCCCCCTGTGTACAAGAATATAACTACTATAATACTACCTCCTATGTACAAGAATATAACTACTATAATACTGCCCCCTGTGTACAAGAATATAACTACTATAATACTACCTCCTATGTGCAAGAATATAACTTCTATAATACTGCCCCCTATGTACAAAAATATAACTACTATAATGCTGCCCCCTATGTACAAGAATATAACTACTATAATAATGCCCTCTATGTACAAGAATATAACAACTATAGTACTGCCCCCTATGTACAAGAATATAACTACTATAATACTGCCCCCTATGTACAAGAATATAACTACTATAATACTGCTCCCTATGTACAAGAATATAACTACTATAATACTGCCCCCTATGTACAAGAATATAACTACTATAATACTGCCTCCTATGTACAAGAATATAACTACTATAATACTGCCCCTATGAACAAGAATATAACTACTATAATACTGCCCCTATGTACAAGAATATAACTACTATAATACTGCTCCTATGTACAAGAATATAACTACTATAATACTGCCCCCTATGTACAAGAATATAACTACTATAATACTGCCTCCTATGTACAAGAATATAACTACTATAATACTGCCCCTATGAACAAGAATATAACTACTATAATACTGCCCCTATGTACAAGAATATAACTACTATAATACTGCCCCCTATGTACAAGAATATAACTACTATAATACTGCCCCCTATGTACAAGAATATAACTACTATAATACTGCCCCTATGTACAAGAATATAACTACTATAATACTGCCCCCTATGTACAAGAATATAACTACTATAATACTGCCCCTATGTACAAGAATATAACTACTATAATACTGCTCCCTATGTACAAGAATATAACTACTATAATACTGCCCCTATGTACAAGAATATAACTACTATAATACTGCTCCCTATGTACAAGAATATAACTACTATAATACTGCCCCCTATGTACAAGAATATAACTACTATAATACTGCCTTCTATGTACAAGAATATAACTACTATAATACTGCCCTCTATGTACAAGACTATAACTACTATAATACTGCTCCCTATGTACAAGAATATAACTACTATAATACTGCCCCCTATGTACAAGAATATAACTACTATAATATTGCCCCCTATGTACAAGAATATAACTACTATAATACTGCCCCTATGTACAACAATATAACTACTATAATACTGCTCCCTATGTACAAGAATATAACTACTATAATACTGCCTCTGATGTACAAGAATATAACTACTATAATACTGCCCCCTATGTACAAGAATATAACTACTATAATACTGCCTCCTATGTACAAGAATATAACTACTATAATACTGCCTCCTATGTACAAGAATATAACTACTATAATACTGCCCCCTATGTACAAGAATATAACTACTATAATACTGCCCCGATGTACAAGAATATATCTACTATAATACTGCCCCCTATGTACAAGAATATATCTACTATAATACTGCCCCCTATGTACAAGAATATAACTACTATAATACTGCCTCATATGTACAAAAATACAACTACTATATTACTGCCCCCTATGTACAAGAATATAACTACTATAATACTGCCCCTACATACAAGAATATAACTACTATAATACTGCCCCTATGTACAAGAATATAACTACTATAATACTGCTCTTATGTACAAGAATATAACTGCTATAATACTGCCTCCTATGTACAAGAATATAACTCCTATATTACTGCCCCCTATGTACAAGAATATAACTCCTGTAATACTGCCCCCTATGTACAAGAATATAACTCCTATAATACTGCCCCTATGTACAAGAATATAACTACTATAATACTGCCCCCTATGTACAAGAATATAACTACTATAATACTGCCTCATATGTACAAGAATATAGCTACTATAATACTGCTTCCTACGTGCAAGAATATAACTACTATAATACTGCCCCCTATGTACAAGAATATAACTATTATTATTCTGCTCCCTATGTACAAGAATATAACTACTATAATACTGCCCCCTATGTACAAGAATATAACTAGTATAATACTGCCCCCTATGTACAAGAATATAACTACTATAATACTGCTCCTATGTACAAGAATATAACTACTATAATACTGCCCCCTATGTACAAGAATATAACTACTATAATACTGCCCGCTATGTACAAGAATATATCTACTGTAAAACTGCTCCTAAGTACAAGAATATAACTACTATAATACTGCCCCCTATGTACAAGAATATAACTACTATAATACTGCCTCCTATGTATAAGAATATAACTACTATAATACTGCCCCCTATGTACAAGAATATAACTATTATTATACTGCTCCCTATGTACAAGAATATAACTACTATAATACTGCTTCCTATGTACAAGAATATAACTACTGTAATACTACCTCCTATGTACAACAATATAACTACTATAATACTGCTCCTATGTACAAGAATATAACTACTATAATACTACCTCCTATGTACAAGAATATAACCACTATAATACTGCCCCCTGTGTACAAGAATATAACTACTATAATACTACCTCCTATGTACAAGAATATAACTACTATAATACTGCCCCCTGTGTACAAGAATATAACTACTATAATACTACCTCCTATGTGCAAGAATATAACTTCTATAATACTGCCCCCTATGTACAAAAATATAACTACTATAATGCTGCCCCCTATGTACAAGAATATAACTACTATAATAATGCCCTCTATGTACAAGAATATAACAACTATAGTACTGCCCCCTATGTACAAGAATATAACTACTATAATACTGCCCCCTATGTACAAGAATATAACTACTATAATACTGCTCCCTATGTACAAGAATATAACTACTATAATACTGCCCCCTATGTACAAGAATATAACTACTATAATACTGCCTCCTATGTACAAGAATATAACTACTATAATACTGCCCCTATGAACAAGAATATAACTACTATAATACTGCCCCTATGTACAAGAATATAACTACTATAATACTGCTCCTATGTACAAGAATATAACTACTATAATACTGCCCCCTATGTACAAGAATATAACTACTATAATACTGCCTCCTATGTACAAGAATATAACTACTATAATACTGCCCCTATGAACAAGAATATAACTACTATAATACTGCCCCTATGTACAAGAATATAACTACTATAATACTGCCCCCTATGTACAAGAATATAACTACTATAATACTGCCCCCTATGTACAAGAATATAACTACTATAATACTGCCCCTATGTACAAGAATATAACTACTATAATACTGCCCCCTATGTACAAGAATATAACTACTATAATACTGCCCCTATGTACAAGAATATAACTACTATAATACTGCTCCCTATGTACAAGAATATAACTACTATAATACTGCCCCTATGTACAAGAATATAACTACTATAATACTGCTCCCTATGTACAAGAATATAACTACTATAATACTGCCCCCTATGTACAAGAATATAACTACTATAATACTGCCTTCTATGTACAAGAATATAACTACTATAATACTGCCCTCTATGTACAAGACTATAACTACTATAATACTGCTCCCTATGTACAAGAATATAACTACTATAATACTGCCCCCTATGTACAAGAATATAACTACTATAATATTGCCCCCTATGTACAAGAATATAACTAGTATAATACTGCCCCCTATGTACAAGAATATAACTACTATAATACGGCCCCCTATGTACAAGAATATAACTACTATAATACTGCTCCCTATGTACAAGAATATAACTAGTATAATACTGCTCCCTATGTACAAGAATATAACTACTATAATACTGCCCTTATGTCCAAGAATATAACTACTATAATACTGCCCCCTATGTACAAGAATACAACTACTATAATACTGCTCCTATGTACAAGAATATAACTACTATAATACTGCCCCCTATGTACAAGAATATAACTACTATAATACTGCCCTTATGTACAAGAATATAACTACTATAATACTGCCCCCTATGTACAAGAATATAACTACTATAATACTGCCTCCTATGTACAAGAGTATAACTACTATAATACTGCCCCCTATGTACAAGAATATAACTACTATAATACTGCTCTTATGTACAAGAATATAACTACTATAATACTGCCCCCTATGTACAAGAATATAACTACTATAATACTGCCCCTATGTACAAGAATATAACTACTATAATACTGCCCCCTATGTACAAGAATATAACTAGTATAATACTGCCCCCTATGTACAAGAATATAATTACTATAATACTGCTCCCTATGTACAAGAATATAACTACTATAATACTGCCCCTATGTACAAGAATATAACTGCTATAATACTGCTCCCTATGTACAAAAATATAACTACTATAATACTGCCCCCTATGTACAAGAATATAACTACTATAATACTGCCCCCTATGTACAAGAATATAACTACTATAATACTGCTCCCTATGTACAAGAATATAACTACTATAATACTGCCCCCTATGTACAAGAATATAACTACTATAATACTGCCTCCTATGTACAAGAATATAACTACTATAATACTGCCCCTATGAACAAGAATATAACTACTATAATACTGCCCCTATGTACAAGAATATAACTACTATAATACTGCTCCTATGTACAAGAATATAACTACTATAATACTGCCCCCTATGTACAAGAATATAACTACTATAATACTGCCTCCTATGTACAAGAATATAACTACTATAATACTGCCCCTATGAACAAGAATATAACTACTATAATACTGCCCCTATGTACAAGAATATAACTACTATAATACTGCCCCCTATGTACAAGAATATAACTACTATAATACTGCCCCCTATGTACAAGAATATAACTACTATAATACTGCCCCTATGTACAAGAATATAACTACTATAATACTGCCCCCTATGTACAAGAATATAACTAGTATAATACTGCCCCTATGTACAAGAATATAACTACTATAATACTGCTCCCTATGTACAAGAATATAACTACTATAATACTGCCCCTATGTACAAGAATATAACTACTATAATACTGCTCCCTGTGTACAAGAATATAACTACTATAATACTGCCCCCTATGTACAAGAATATAACTACTATAATACTGCCTTCTATGTACAAGAATATAACTACTATAATACTGCCCTCTATGTACAAGACTATAACTACTATAATACTGCTCCCTATGTACAAGAATATAACTACTATAATACTGCCCCCTATGTACAAGAATATAACTACTATAATATTGCCCCCTATGTACAAGAATATAACTAGTATAATACTGCCCCCTATGTACAAGAATATAACTACTATAATACGGCCCCCTATGTACAAGAATATAACTACTATAATACTGCTCCCTATGTACAAGAATATAACTAGTATAATACTGCTCCCTATGTACAAGAATATAACTACTATAATACTGCCCTTATGTCCAAGAATATAACTACTATAATACTGCCCCCTATGTACAAGAATATAACTACTATAATACTGCCCTTATGTACAAGAATATAACTTCTATAATACTGCCCCCTATGTACAAGAATATAACTACTATAATACTGCCTCCTATGTACAAGAGTATAACTACTATAATACTGCCCCCTATGTACAAGAATATAACTACTCTAATACTGCTCTTATGTACAAGAATATAACTACTATAATACTGCCCCCTATGTACAAGAATATAACTACTATAATACTGCCCCTATGTACAAGAATATAACTACTATAATACTGCCCCCTATGTACAAGAATATAACTAGTATAATACTGCCCCCTATGTACAAGAATATAATTACTATAATACTGCTCCCTATGTACAAGAATATAACTACTATAATACTGCCCCTATGTACAAGAATATAACTGCTATAATACTGCTCCCTATGTACAAAAATATAACTACTATAATACTGCCCCCTATGTACAAGAATATAACTACTATAATACTGCCCCTATGTACAAGAATATAACTACTATAGTACTGCCCCCTGTGTACAAGAATATAACTACTATAATACTGCCCCCTATGTACAAGAATATAACTACTATAATACTGCCCCCTATGTACAAGAATATAACTACTATAATACTGCCCCTATGTACAAGAATATAACTACTATAATACTGCCCCCTATATACAAGAATATAACTACTATAAAACTGCTCCTAAGTACAAGAATATAATTAAAAAATATTGCCCCCTGTGGACAAAAAAACTCTCTGCAATGGAATGAAACTTCGTATATGACAGGAGTTTCCCTTTAAGTTTTTGCGGTATGTTCGCTGGCATCTTTTTCAAGCTCTTAGCGTTCTCATAAAATTAAAGTTAATGTGGAAAAATATGACCGCGGTTCCCATCATCATTTCATAGATGAAGGGCAACTTTACATTTTTTCCCATAACCCCTGACATGATGAAAACGACGTCTGAGAAAGTCACGGAGACGCGTTTCATCAGGGACAGGAGTGTGACACTGAGTCATTGAATCTGACAGCATTGAGGGATCTTCTGGAGACCTCCTACACGGACGCCCGGCCTGACGTCCTTAGAGTCTGTCACCCGCCTGTGCTACATGATATCTAATGGCTGTAGGACCTCAGTTCTGACCCTGATAACTATAACCTACCTACAATACCACAATACGGCTCTGGTGACGGGTCGGGGAACCTGCTCTGGGTCATGGTGTTGGACCACTGATGAAGGGATGAGTCTGACCCTGAAACGCGTTTTAGATACAGTGGTTGGCTCTAGACCCCAGTGACCACCGTAGGCTTGTGGTATTCTATGTATTATATAATCTTCTCCTTCTACATGACTAGTATACTGAATTTCTCCCTTTCAGTTTCGGCAGCGTCTTGCAGTGGGTGTCACCATTATAAAGAGCAGATACATGGTAACAGGTCCCTTGGTGGATACTGGTCTTATACTCACAGCACTACTCAGTCCACATCTGCTCACCCAGCCTTCCAAATATTCAGTGGGAAACGAGATAAACCATTCACCATATGCTCTTTTACACACAATAGACAACTAGACAGAAAACAATGGCGCAGATGTTATAACCAATCAAGTGCACTAATCACAACAACCAAATTCCAGCCAATCAGAATCAAGCTTGAATGTAGCCACACAATATAAAATCATCAGATTGGGCTCTGTTGACAGCTACTTCGGTCTAGTTTTTCACACAAGTCCCTTTATAAATTTTCTGAGCTTGGTTCTGGTTTTGTATCTATGTTATCAGCTTGGTTCTGGTACTGTATCTATGTACTGAGGTTGGTTTCTGCTGCATTTATGTGATAAGTTTGGTTTTGGTATTTGTGGTATAATTAAAGGGTGATTCCACCTTTGACAGAGCTTCACAGTTGAGATGCACCTAAAACGTCGAGCATGGCCGGGGTTGGTTATGTGGACACACAGGGCATCTGCCACCAGCTTGTAGGGAGGGCATAGAGAGGGTGTAGCTTTGGGGTCGATCACCCCCCTTTAGGACTGCCTGGCCACGTGATGGTTTTTTGCTCCATGCAGCATCTTGTAGAGCTACATGAATCATCCTCTTCCTATGTCTGTCGTCTCCCCTCCAATTTTCCAAACTGCTGGTGTCAGTCCATTGGTGCTGTATTTCTGTACTGAGCATGTTCTGCTGTTGTATTTTCACACTGAGCTTGTTTTGGGTCCGTATTTATGTACTGAGCTTGGTTTTGGTATTGCATCTAAGTATTTGGTTCATGCAGTATGTTTGTTATGAGCTTGGTTCTGGAACTGTATTCATGTGCCGAGCTTGGTTTTGATACTGTAGTTCTGCTATGAGCTTGGTTCTGGTGCTTTATTTATGTAATGAGCTTGATTCTGGGGTTGTATTTATTTTATAAGCTTGGTTCTAGTGCTGTATTTATGTTATGAGCTTCAATTTGGTATTATATCTATGTACTAAGGTTGGTTCTGGTGCTGTATTTATGTTATACGCTTGGTTCTGGGGCAGTATTTATATTATGAGCTTGGTTCTACCTTTGTATTTATGTATTGAGCTTGGATCCTAAATTGAGCCTTGGATGTGAAATGAGAAGAAAACTCTAAATAATAGAGCCGCAGCCCCCGCTTTTGGTTCAGCCTATAAGTCTGTCTTGACAGGAGGGAACGGTCACCCCTATACGGCCCAATATGACAGTCACCCAACTTTCCTAGCCTCTGCAATGACAAATCTGCCTAGTTTCTGCAGTAGTCACAGTATTGTTATGTGTAGACAGACCCTGATTTTGCTTTATATGCTGTCAGTGCATGCTGGGAGTTGTAGTCTCACAATAGAAATGTTCTACCATACTGTGCATTTCTTTGTAGATTAACCCATGCTAGGATGTGCAGTAGGAAATGAGCGCTGGGTGTAGTCCGCTCAGGCCCCAGTGACATTGTTACTCAGCCAAGAGGAATTCCAAGCATGTTGTTCCGTGTTACGGACCCTCATGTAACACAGTGTAGACCCCCGCTGTAATGTGAGGTCCCTATCAGCCTGTCTACAGAGAGGGGTGGTCAGCATCCAATTTACTGATAGCAATATATGGCAACCTGATCTAAGCGGGTATATAATGTATACTGGGAGTACAGACACCTATAGGCATATCACAGGCTCTGCAGACCAGGGCTATAGCCTGAAGCTCCTCGGGGCCCCAATCCAAAATCTGTCATAGGGTCCCTCAACTATCACATGCTGTATACGAGGTCTCAGTAAGGCCGCCTGCACACAGCAGAGACGGATTCCACATGCGGGAGCCCGCAACGGAATCCGTTCCTGATCACTTTTCTATAGTGTGTAACGAAAGGCACCTGCTGCGGATCCGCCGGGCGGACGCCGACCGCGGATTACGCAGTGCAAATCTGTTGTGTGTAGATGGAAGCATAATTCTGTAGGCTTCAGAGCTGAAATCTCCCTGCATTTTCCGTTTGGAAGTTGTTCAGAGTCTACACAAAGCTCACACTACTGTATCATATTCTGGGAAGTGCAGCGTTTGATTGTTCCTCAAACGGGATAGCTAAGCTTGAAGAAACAAGCATGCTGACTGTCCGCAGTAGCAACCAGCAGAATTGTGAGTGCAGCTCTGGAGTATAATACAGGATGTAACTCAGGATCAGTACAGGATAAGTAATGTATGTACACAGTGACTCCACCAGCAGAATAGTGAGTGCAGCTCTGGGGTATAATACAGGATGTAACTCAGGATCAGTACAGGATAAGTAATGTATGTACACAGTGACTCCACCAGCAGAATAGTGAGTGCAGCTCTGGAGTATAATACAGGATGTGACCCAGGATCAGTACAGGATAAGTAATGTATGTACACAGTGACTCCACCAGCAGAATAGTGAGTGCAGCTCTGCAGTATAATACAGGATGTAACTCAGGAGCAGTACAGGATAAGTAATGTATGTACACAGTGACTCCACCAGCAGAATAGTGAGTGCAGCTCTGGAGTATAATACAGGATGTAACTCAGGGTCAGTACAGGATAAGTAATGTATGTACACAGTGACTCCACCAGCAGAATAGTGAGTGCAGCTCTGGGGTATAATACAGGATGTAACTCAGGAGCAGTACAGGATAAGTAATGTATGTACACAGTGACTCCACCAGCAGAATAGTGAGTGCAGCTCTGGAGTATAATACAGGATGTAACACCGGATCAGTACAGGATAAGTAATGTATGTACGCAGTGACTCCACCAGCAGAATAGTGAGTGCAGCTTTGGAGTATAATACAGGATGTAACTCAGGATCAGGACAGGATAAGTAATGTATGTACGCAGTGACTCCACCAGCAGAATAGTGAGTGCAGCTTTGGAGTATAATACAGGATGTAACTCAGGATCAGGACAGGATAAGTAATGTATGTACACAGTGACTCCACCAGCAGAATAGTGAGTGCAGCTCTGGGGTATAATACAGGATGTAACTCAGGATCAGTACGGGATAAGTAATGTATGTACATAGTGACTCCACCAGCAGAATAGTGAGTGCAGCTCTGGAGTAAGGTGTGGTTTGTTGGAGCTCCTCAGAGAACCAGGGTGTGGCTGCAGTCCCAGCTGGAAGCCTGTTTTGGATCCCAGGATCAGTGCACTCATCTGGGCTTCTTGTTCTATGGAGCCACGCAATTCCCCCCCCCGGCTTCGGTCGGAGGGGGGGAATGCTGAGAAGGCAGCGACAACACCATCAGCGGCGCTGGCGGCATACGTGGTTTCAGCAGCAACAACCAGGAAAGCCGGAGCAGCTAGTAAAGCTGCGAAGAGAGAGGGTCCGGGTCGCAGGCGCAGTGACATGGCCCAGCAGGTTGGTGCAGCTGCATCTGACAGCGCCGGAAGCGAAATGATGACCCGCAGTCAAACTCGCAGCCAAACGCTCAGCAAAGGAGGTAAGCCGCAGTGGAGTGATCGCAGGAAAGTGGAGTCGGTGGTAGAGCTGGCCTCCCGTCTGGCCACCAGCATGGCGGACTATGAGCGTGCGGGGAGAGAAATCCTCCTGCAGAAGGAGAAGCTGCGGTCGGCCAGGTCGCTGAAGGACCAGACCGCTGCTAAAGGCAAGAAAGATGTAATAAGCAAGACTATACAGGACTGTAAAGATTGCATACAGAGCTGCAAGGAAGAGAGGGACAGGATTCTGGAGCAAAGTGGTCCCTTTAGGGAAAAGTTACTTAACGGTGATAGATTTTCCAAAATGGCATCAGGACACAGCGGTCACAAGGAGGCTGATCACTCCAGCGATGGAGACAGCGGTGGTGACTGTACTGACGAGGATGCCTTTGAGGATAGCCTGAGGGAGCAGCCTGTCTGCTCAGGAGAGCAGACCCAGAGTGGCACTACAACCACCAGCAGCCTCCGGCCGGAGCAGGTTGCGCTGCCTGCAACCTCCGGGGATTCAGATCCAGAGGAAGATAAAAGCGATGGGGGCGCTTTAATAATGCAGCAGATAAGGCTGTTGGAATCCCCCCCCAATATGAGCGGCCTTCAGTTTGGTGATGATTTACCAGAAGAGGATGTGAAAATCAAGACAAAAAAAGGGAAAAAAAAGAATTTGGTGCAGGAGAAATTTGTGTATGTGACGGGGGGCGCTGGTTTGGCTGCAAAGTCGGATCAGGGCACCCCCACCCTGAGAACCCCGGTTTCTGACTCTGCAGTGGGTTTTGAACATGGGAACAGGGATAAAGGAGTTAAACTGGCCGGGTCCTCTGTCCCTGTTTCAGTTAGTGCAGTGACAGAAACAGCCAGCAGGGCGGCCAGCACAGGACAAGGCAAGGTGGCAAAAGAATTTGGCAGTGGCGGAACTGCCAGCACCAGTAAGGCCAGTGATGCGGAGGGTGCTGCGGGGTCGGGATCGGGGGTCCCCCGTGCGACAGGTCGGTCTGCAGGGGTCCCTCAGTCTAGGTCCCAGGCACCCAGTGATGTGGAGGCTGCTGGCAAAAGTAAGGAAAAAAGCAAAAATAAAAAGACTAAAAGTGCTGGAATGCAGAGTGCCGACCATGGGGGGGTCATTACGGTGGTTGCAGCTGCGCAAGATGGGGCAGCAGTGCCACCCCCAAGGTCTACCAAGGCCCAAAATAAAAAAGCTGCTTCCAACCCAAAGTCTGGTCCAGAGGGTCTTGGTATGAAAGGTCTTGGTATGAAAGGTGTGGATATGTCTGGTGCGGCCCGTGTGTCTGATGCTCCGACGCGCTCGGAGGCACGGGCTGCAGCTACTGTTCCCGGCACAGGGGCACCTACTGTAAATATAGGCACAGGTTCTAGGGATGGTCAGGGCACATCACAGGTTCCAGTCGCCCCTCCGGTGGCGACCACAGCTGGTAGGAGTTATGCCAGTGTCGCCGCTGGAGGGGAGGGGTCCTCCTTGTCTCCAGGCTCTAGAGAGGGCGTATTGCAACAGCGCCTCCTGGGGGCTCTACGGAAGGGGGAGAGTTCAATCACAGTTGGAGGAAGAGAGGTGAACCTATCTCTTTGGACAGAGAGACACGGCTTAGGAGCCTTCCGAGAGCAAAGGGGGGAGACCGTATGGTCCCTACCAACACCCGGGCAGGACGCAGGTCGTAGGAATGTGGTCCGTCTTCGTTGGAGGGGCAATGATACATGCCCCCCGAGGGCGAGAGTAGTGGAGCTCCTACTGAAGATGGGCTTCAGGGCGGTTGACATCTTTGCCCTGATCCATCCCTTCGGCACGTCTGAGTTTGACATCAGCTTCGTTCGCCCAGAGGGGCTAGAACTCTTCTGGGGGAATTACGAGCTGATGAAAAGCGAGCCCGGCTGGCGAGACTTTGCCGTCCAGGTGGTGTCTCGCCAGAACGAAGTCAAGAAGGTGACCGTTTTGACTCGTAACAAGTCGCTTTCTTGTTTTGATATTATGACGTGGCTCGGTCGATACGGAGAGGTGACAGACATGCCCAGAAAGAACCGGGATGAGCACGGCATCTGGTCCGGGGCCTGGACATTCTTGGTCAAGCTGAAGCGTTCAGGAAACTCAGTGGCACACATACCTTCTGCAGCCTTCCTCGGCAGGGATCGTATCTTGGCCTTTTACCAGGGGCAGCTGAAGCTCTGCCACAGGTGCGGCGACCCCTCACACTTGAGCGCCGCTTGTAAGACCTTGAAGTGCGCTCTGTGTGGGGGTGTGGGTCATCTAGCCGCCTCCTGTGCAGAGATTAGGTGTAACCTGTGTGGTGACCTTGGTCACCCATTCAGTCGCTGTCCACGCTCCTTTGCCAATGCGGTCTCAGCACCTACGGATGGGGGCCACGGTGCGGCCTCTGGGGGTGAGGGGACTAGCAGAGGTGGAGGAGCTCAGGAGCCAGGGAAGAACCGGCAAAAGACGCCTGCTGAGCAGAGGCGTCAGGACAAGCGCAGACGGAGCAGGGAGCTGACAGGAGCGCCCACAGCAGGTGGATCAATGGTGGCCCCTGTTCCTGAAGCAAATCTCGCGGCTGAGGCTTTGAGGGACAGCGAAGTGGATGAAGAGGACAGGAGGATCCAGAGGGAGGAGGGAAAGACCAACTCTTCAGATTCCTCCCACTATGAGAGTGTGGATGAGGAAGGAAAGAGGTGGTTAGAGAAACGGCGTAAGCTAGGTGCCACTAGGAGAAAGCGAAGGGGGGATTCAAGATCTTCTCCCACCCCTGGCCAAGTACTGGAAGGAGAAGCCTGCTCGCCTCCAGTTGGACTCTCCAATAGGTACCAGGCCCTTCAAGACATCTCTTCCTCCTCTGAGGGGGAAGCGAAGGGCAAGGTGCCTGGGGCAAAGAAAGGGTCAACAGGGGGCACTGAGTCTCCTCCTCGTGGAGGCCTAGTTCCTTCCGGGGAGGGGGCTACTCTGGAGCCTGGAAACAAGAACGATGGGGTCGGGGGATCCCCTGCTATGGACACATCTGTGTCCAAAAAAAGAAGCAAGGGGCTTTCCTCTGACCCCGAAGAAGCGGGTGTGAGGAAGAAAGCCATCTAATTTAATCACTCATGATGGCGGCACCCACTCCGCTGACTCTGGCATCAATTAACGTTGCCAGCATTAAGTCAGATACGGCTAGATTTGCGGCCTTTGATTTTCTCGGCCGCGTTGAAGCCGACATTTTATTTTTGCAGGAGACCAGGCTGTCTGATTTGGCAGCCATACATAAGGCAAAAAGGGAGTGGAGGTCAGGCCCTTCCTACTGGTCTCTTGCGGCCGAGCCGTATAGCGGAGTGGCGGTCCTTTTTACCGCAGCGGTCGAATGCCGACGAGTAATTGAATTAGAAATGGGAAGGTGCCTGATCTTAGATGTCCTCATGAAGGGACAAGAATTGAGACTTGTAAACATCTATGGTCCCCAGTCAAAAAAGGACAGGAAGAGTCTCTTTATGAGGATCAAGCCCTACCTTTTTACCAGCCGCCAAGTTGTCTTTGGAGGTGACTTTAATACAGTCACAAGAGCCCGCGATAGGGGAGGCTCTGGAGACAGGCGGTTGACTTTTGATGGCGTCGCACTTAATAGTGTAGCTAGCGAGGCTCGCCTGGTGGATGTCCACATCCGGCACACCCCAGGCCACGAGGGATTCACCTTTTATAGGGGTCAGAGCAGGTCTAGAATAGACAGGTTTTATTTGAAGGAGGAAGCCATCTCTTCACCAGTGTCCGTTGTTGAGGTGGAATTCTCCGACCACTGTCTGATTTTGTTTTCTCTGAATGTTGCAGAGACCCCCCGGATGGGTAGAGGTTTGTGGAGACTGAATTCATCACTCCTGGAGGAAGCAGAGATAAGACAGTCCTTTGAGGATTTTCTGCAGAGCCAGGTACCATTACTGGATCTCTGTAGCAGTAAGTCAGAGTGGTGGGAGATGTTCAAGAGGAGGGCGGCGAGGTTCTTCCGTGAGCTCTCCAACCTCAGATGCCTGGACAGGTACCGCCTGTACAATGGCCTGAGGAGGAAACTCGAACATCTCGTTTCGACTGGAGGTAGCCGCGAGGAGATCTCCAGAGTGAAATCTTTACTCAAGACGTGCCAGTATGACAGACACGCATCCTTGGTTTTTGAGAGGGATTTCGGGAAGTACCGCTCGCCCGACCCTTACAGAAACTGTAGGATGTCAGTGAATAGTAAAGTGGTCACTGGACTGATTGACAGTACGGGGTCCCTGAATCGATCCAGATCAGGGATTCTGGAGGTCGTCAGATCCTACTACTCGCAACTCTTGGGAAAGAGGGATCTAGATTCGGAAGTGATGTCGGCTTTCCTGGCTGAAGCTGTCCCTGGGCCAGGGGTAGACACCTCTCTTGGCGTTTTGACAGAAGAGATCAGAGAAGAGGAAGTTAGACTGGCGATTGATGGGCTCCGGCCCAAAAAGTCGCCAGGTCCGGATGGATTAACATCTGAGTATTATAAGACCTTCAAGGACCTCTTGAGTCCCCTCTTGACGGAGGTATTAAATGAGTGTCTTTCCTCGGGCACTCTGCCAAAGTCAATGAGGAGGTCGGCCTTGATCATTCTGTCAAAAGGTAAAGACTCGAGCCGTATTGAGAACTGGCGTCCCATAGCGCTTCTCAATACGGACAGGAAGGTTCTGGCAAAAGTGCTGTTTAATCGGCTGGTCAAGTTTGCACCCCGGCTCCTCTCGGGGGCGCAGCATTGCTCTGTTCCAGGCCATAGCACCTTTAGCGCTGTTCTCGGTGTCCGGGAGGCAGTGGAGCAGGGTAGGGCTGGTCACTGGGAGGGGTACCTGCTGTCCTTGGATCAGGCCAAAGCGTTTGATCGGGTTAATCACGAGTACCTCTGGTCCGTCCTTCTGAGATACGGCCTGCCAGTGGGGTTTGTTGATTGGCTGCGAACTTTGTATGCAGGGGCTGAGACTTTCCCGCTGGTGAACGGTTGGCCCGGCCGCCCTTTTGAGGTGGGGTCCGGCGTCCGCCAGGGCTGTCCTCTAAGTCCCCTGTTGTATGCGTTTGCGATAGATCCCTTCCTTAGGAGGGTTGATTGTGGACCTATAGCAGGGGTCGGGATGGACCGGGCGGTGCCGGAGGCTACCCTGAGGGCAGTGGCATACGCCGATGATGTCACGCTCTTCGTGTCCGAGAGAGAGGAGGCGGAGTTTGTGGTGTCGGAGGTGGACCGCTACTCGGAAGCTTCCGGGTCTATGGTCAACTGGGATAAGTGTGAAAGTCTCTGGTTAGGAAGGGGGGATCCTACGTTTGATCTCCCAGACACCCTTCCGGTGCCCCAAACTTCAGCAAAAGTACTTGGCATCAAATTCGGCCAGGGGGATTACCCCATGCAAAATTGGGTGGACAGGCTGGATGGTGCAACTCACAAGGTAAATCAGTGGAAGGGTTGGTCTTTGACCCTTCGGGAAAGAATTAGCCTGATCAAAACATACCTGCTCCCGTTATTCATCTACCTGGGCAGCGTATGCATTTTGCCAGAACCTCTCTGGACTCGGGTCTACAACCTGTTCTTCCTAATGTTGTGGGGGAACAGGTTGAACCTGATCAGGAGAGATGTTACATACCGCACGAGGAGACTAGGGGGGTTGTCTATGGTCAACCCCGTGGTGTTTCTTGTAAACACTTTTTTTAAGATCAACATAGGCAACCTCTGGCAAGAAAGGGCTCCTCCGTGGGTCTACTCCTGCAGGGGATGGTTTCGGCCCTTCTTCCAGGAATGGGAGACAGGAGGGCGAGTGAAGGACCTTCGCACGCAGCACGGACATCTCCCGGCTTACGCTACCTTGGTTCTGAAGGTGATACGCCGGTGGGGTCTGGGGATGTGGGAGATCAGGACTCTGACGAGGAGGCTCCTCGACGAAAGAGTCCTGTTGACCCATTTCCAGAAGCCCCTGGCGCTCAAGGACTGCCCAAGTCGGGACCTGGAGGGAGGGTTACGTTTACTGAATTCAACCCGGGTCCCCTTGAAGTTTTGGGACTTGGCTTGGCGCTGCTTTCACAGGAGACTGTATGTAAGGGGTAACTTGAAGAGCAGGCCTCTGATTGACAGGGGTTGCCCCCGTCAGGAGTGCAGCGACGTGCTGGAAAGCATGGAGCATTTCCTGCTTCAGTGCCCCTTTAATACAGAGGTATACCAACGGGTAGGGGTCTCCATAGGCTGGCCTCAGCTGGCACACCTCTCCTATGCGGAGTGGGCTTATGGAGCCTTCAGAGGCCTTGGTGGCAGGGACCGCTGCACTTTATTTCTAGTTAGCCTAGTGGTCAGGTTCCACATCTGGAGTGCACGGTGTTTAATCTCGACGGAACTGAAAGTCCTCCCCGTGGACACGGTATGTAGGAACATCCTGGGTGACCTGGTGAAGGTGCGTTCTTTGGAGTATGAGAAGCTGGGCACATCTAAAGCTTCTCTCCTATGGAGAGGGCTTGTATTTCGTTAGGGACAGTTTGTTTTTCTTAATTTTCTAGGGGCAGAGTAGGGAGAGAATAGGGACAGGATAGGGAGAGAGGAGGGATAGGGCAGGGACAGGTTTCCATGAAGGGTCAGACTGAGGGGCAGACTAAGGACAGTCTAGGGCAAATTAGGGAAAGAATAGGGAGAAAATGCAAGGGATAGTACATTAAGATATCTGTGCCCGGCTTATCATCTCCAATCCCGGTGGGGGGCTGTGAGTGCACCATAAAGCTTTTTGTTTTGATTTGGGCAAAATGGAGTGAAGTAGGGCTGCAGGTGAGCCGACCTTAGGCTTTCGGGTTATGTTAATATATATCGTGTATGTCATGTATATTGGTTAATGTATGTTTTATATGTATATATTCACGTTCTGGGTGGTAGTTAGGTTGGGTGGGGGGTTGGGGGGGAGTGGTTTCACGCCTTGAGCCGTAGCCTGGCACGTCCCGAACATTGAACTCTGGGCACGGACTGGTGGAGCGGGCATGGCCCCCAGGCTGCGGCAGGCAGAGTGTTGTACAGTTTATATATATTAAAAAAAAACAAAAACCCTGGTGTGGCTTGGCACGTCCTGAACTTTAGAACTCTGGGCACGGACTGATGGAGCAGGCATGGCCCCCGAGCTGCACTGGGGACCCCAAAAAAAAAAAAAAAATTTTTTCTTTAGTTATTTTTGTATGCCGGTTGGCTTGGTCTTTATTTTCATATTTAGTTAATTATTGGTATATATATATATGTTATGTTTACGTTATTGCCTAATTTTGTTTATGATGGGGTTTCAGTGCGGTACGGCTGGACCTGTAGTTTTAGTTTTAGTTTTATCTTCTGGATAGCTGGATGCTCTTCTTTTAGGTATATTGTGTTATGTGTTGAGTGTGTGTGCGAGTGTGCGGCAGGGGGGAGGGGAGTCCAGACATGGGGTTTCTTTTGTTTGTGGACCATGGACTCTGGGTGAAGGGCCTTATCTCTGTATACGGTTGTATTATTATTATTTACTATTGTTACAGTTTGCTTTTATTGTTATGTTTTATACTTTTATAATAAAAGATCTACAGGATGTAACTCAGGACCAGTACAGGATAAGTAATGTATGTACACAGTGACTCCACCAGCAGAATAGTGAGTGCAGCTCTGGAGTAAAATACAGGACGTAACTCAGGATCAGTGCAGGATAAGTAATGTATGTACACAGTGACTCCACCAGCAGAATAGTGAGTGCAGCTCTGGAGTATAATACAGGATGTAACTCAGGAGCAGTACAGGCTAAGTAATGTATGAACACAGTGACTCCACCAGCAGAATAGTGAGTGCAGCTCTGGAGTATAATACAGGATGTAACTCAGGGTCAGTACAGGATAAGTAATGTATGTACACAGTGACTCCACCAGCAGAATAGTGAGTGCAGCTCTGGAGTATAATACAGGATGTAACTCAGGAGCAGTACAGAATAAGTAATGTATGTACACAGTGACTCCACCAGCAGAATAGTGAGTGCAGCTCTGGGGTATAATATAGGATGTAACTCAGGAGCAGTACAGGATAAGTAATGTATGTACACAGTGATTCCACCAGCAGAATAGTGAGTGCAGCTCTGGAGTATAATACAGGATGTAACTCGGGATCTGTACAGGATAAGTAATGTATGTATACAGTGACTCCACCAGCAGAATAGTGAGTGCAGCTCTGGAGTATAATACAGGATGTAACTCCGGATCAGTATTGTATGTACACAGTGACTCCTCTTTGTATGTAGATATATATAAAATGTAAAATAATGGACCCTGTAAAGTAACAGTCCATAATAGTAGTTATGAAGTAACTTGATTAGGAGTCAGTAGCACACGGTCCCTAATACACATCACTACTAGCAGAGACATGTTTGCTGCGCAGTGACCTCCTTCATATCACTGATGGGGGTGCTGGTGCCATTCTACCCTTCCGGTCATTATGCTGTGCCGCGTGTAGTGCCACCTGATGGCTTCCTTTTCCTTCCCGCATCTCAGAGCCTGAGACTTTCTGCCCCCCCCCCCCTTCAATAACTGCTCAGACGGTTTCCTGCTTTTCTTATGAGGATTATCGCATCCTCCTAGTCCCCGGGAATGCCGCTCACAAGTGCTGCCGCGGGGGGCGCCGCTCTACATGCCTGATGCCACAACTGTGCAATGAACCCATTGAAGTCAATGGGTTCTATTCTCTGTATTGCATGCGTGATTTTTCTGCGTGCGAAGAAGCCTTCAGGTACATGGAGCATGTAAATACGCTGTGCAAAAACTCACACAATTGCGTATAAACGCTCTGTTTTTGTGCAATGCATTTACTTGACCCAAACCCAGAATATGCCCATGTGAATGCCCCCTGAGGCCGGCTTCATGCAGGCGTATTTACGTGCGCAATACGCAGTCAATAGAACACATTGATTCCAATGGATTCGTTCAAGTGAATCACTGATAATGGTAACTTATAATCTGATGCGCGTGCAAATAAGTGGTTGACTAGTTAGTTACAGATAGATTGCACTAGGGGTGAGCACTCTAAAATTCCCCCTCTCAATGACCCCAGTAATAATACTGCCCTCTCTGTGCCCCCTCTCAGTGGCCCCAGTAGTAATATTGCCCCCTCTGTGTCCTCAGTAGTAATAGCGCCCTCTCTCAATGACCCCAGTAATAATACTGCCCTCTCTGTGCCCCCTCTGTGTCCTCAGTAGTAATAGCGCCCTCTCTCAATGGCCCCAGTAGTAATACTGCCCCATTACAGTGGCCCCAATAGTAACAGAGCTCCCTTTAATGGCCTCAGCAGTAATAGAGGCCCCTCTCAGTGACCCCAATAGTAATATTGCCCCCTCTTAGTGGCCTCAGTATTAATAGCGCCCTCTCTCAGTGCCTCTGGTAATAATACTGCCCCCTTTCAATAGCCCTAGTAGTAATACTGCCCCATCACAGTGGTCCCAATTGTAACAGAGCTCCCTATGCTGGCCTCTGTAGTAATGGTGCCCTCTCTCAGTGGCCCCAGAAATAATAGTGCCCTCCTTGGTGGCTCCAGTGATAATAGCACCCCCTTTAGTGGTCCCAATGATAACAGTGCTCACACCAGATGCTATCAATGTGGCCGGTTAAAAAGAAATACCAGCACTGGCCTCTAGAGTGAAGCGGGGGGCACACATGTGACACCCCCAGCCATCACCCTATAGCCCTGATATAGCACATTCCACATGCAGTGTCCTGGGGGCGTAATAACGTGCAGTCAGCAGTCAAGGGATTCATCCCAATTAGAACCAGATTGTACCGTTAGCACCAGACTTGGGGGAGCGGTCAGTCTACTCCCACACGTTCCACGCCTTTTGGCAGATCCTTCGGACAGTTCTCATCTGAGACCTATCAGTCAGTGCCGGATCGCCATGCAGCAGCTATTAATGGAGACGTAGATGTCTCATACAGCAGGGCGGCGCTGCCAGAAGAGTCTACAGCAGGGGGTCAGACTCGTTGTCCCCGAGGGCCACATCAGCATTATGGTCACCTTCAAAGGGCCGCTTGTAAGCCTCACTTAAACAGCAGATTTGCGCCCTGTAGTACCTGTATATTTTTTATGCGTGTAACACGGACAGCTTAACCCCTTAATGACAAAGCCTGTTTGCGCCTTAGTGACCGAGCCAAATTTTGGAAATCTGACATGTGTCGTTCAACATAGCATAATTCCGTAAAGGTTTTGCATATCCAAGTGATTTTGACAATGTTTTTTCGCCACATGTTGTAGTTCATTCAGGTGGTGAAAATAGTCCGATATAATTTGTGTATATTTATCAAAAGTACCAATATTGGGAAAAAAAATTAAAACTTGTCATTTTTTCACATTTCCAACTGCAATATCTCAAATATGTGCAAACATAATGTAAAAATTTTTGATAGGATAAATATTTCCATCTGTTTACTTTATTCTGAATGCACATTTGAAAAACTCTCGTGTTTTTTTTAACCATTTAGATGACGTACAAATTTAACATTACTTTTCAGCATTTTGAGGAACACTTTGTTTTCTTACAGCAAGCCAAGTTTGCAAAGGCTCATGGGTGTCAGAATGATAGATACCCCCACAAATGACCCCATTTTAAGAACTACACCCCTTAATATATTCAGTGAGGGGGGTCAGGAGTATTTTGACCCCACAGGTTTTTTTCAGGAATTAATTCAATTTAGAGGAGAAAAAATAAAATTTCATATTTTTGCAAATATGCCATTTTAAAGACATTATTTTTTCCTACAGTGCCCATGAAAATGAGCATTGACACCCCAAAATAGATACCCCTGTTTCTCCCGTGTTCAGAGACATACCCATTGTGGCCCTAATCTTATGTCTGTATGCACAACGGGGCCCAAAACGAAAGGAGTAGTCGGTGTCTTTCAGAACATAGATTTTGCTTGAAGTCCTTTTAGGCCCCATAGCACACCTGTAGAGCTCTTGAGCGGCCAAAACCATAGAGAACCCCCACAAATGATCCCATTTTGAAAACTAGACCCCTTAACGCGTTCATCTAGGGGTGTACTGTGTATTTTTACTCTACAATTTTTGAATAAATCTAAGCAAAGCAGAAGGAAAAAATTACAATTTTCATTTTTTTTGGCAGTTGTATCAATTTAAAAACAGGGTTTTTTTTGTACAGCACACATAGGGATGAAGACGTTCACCCCAAAATGGATACCCCCTGGTTGTCCTGTGTTCAGAAACATACCCATTGTGGCCCTAATCTACCTAATACATTTCAGGCCCCATTGCCCAGTTATAGAGCCATTGAGCGTCCAAAACGATAAAGAAATGACCCCACTTTGAAAACTAGACCCCTTAGCATATTCATCTAGGGGTGTACTGCGTATTTTGACCCCACAGTATTTAAATGAATCTAAGCAAAGCAGAAGGAAAAAATTATGATTTTCATTTTTTTGGGCAATTTTGTCAATTTAAAAACAGTTTTTTTGTACAGTGTACATAGGAATGAAGACGTTCACCCCAAAATAGATACCCCCATTTGTCCTGTGTTCAGAAACATACCCATTGTGGCCCTAATCTACCTACAGGACACATGGCTAGGCCCATAATGGAAGGAATACCCGTTGGATTGCAGGGCACAACTGAATAAATTCCAGGCCCCATTGCTGACTTGTACGGAATAAAAATTGACTCCCTAATAATATCCCCCCCCCCCCCCGCACCCTTTTCGGTGTTCTCCAAATCTTAGATAAAAGTATTAATGTGAACTGTGTGGTATTTCCGAAGACAGGAGTAATTGCAGAGGCTGGTTGTGATGTGTACATGGGGCAATAAAACCGTGTATCCCCCCTCCTCTCATGCTTTTTGGGGGTCATTTTTTGACCTCAGTAGCGGGTATGGGGTGTAAAAAGTGGCGCTCTGTGAGTCTCCGTAAGCTTGATGAGGTGCGGCGGTCTCACACAGAAGACGCTCAACAAGCTGCTCCTGGAACTGCATGAAGGCGAGCGTTCCCGGGGCTTCTTGTTAATTACGTATTACAGGTAGCAGTCTGAATAACGCCGGGCTCAAGCAGCCGTATGTGGAATCTGCTTGTGGAGGCCCGCAGCGGATCCCATCTGTGAGGCCGGCTGTGACCCTGCGTACGGCCGCGTAATGTACTGCGCATAACTGCCTACTCACACAGGCGGTCATGCGCAGTACACCTTTTTTTTTGTTTGTATTTCCCGCACCATCACTTAGTGATGACGCGGGTACCCGCAGCCCGTATACAATGTAGATGCGTATGGGCTGCGGGTATATCCGCGACCATGGAGCACAATGGGCTCTATGTTGTGGATATCCGCAGTAAAATAGAACCTGCTGTGTTCTCTTTTCTGCAAGTGGATTACGCAATTCCGACCCTCTAATGTGAGCGGAATTGTGTAATCCAATGCGATTGATCTGCGTATTACCGCGGATCAGACGCATGTGGAATCCATAATTCCTATCCGGTCATGTGAGACCGGCCTATGTTAGATCGCTACCTTTTTATCATGTGACCGGCGACCGCTCAACAAGGTCACTGCTCCAAGCTCTCTGTGACCGTTGGTTTCTGGGAGCAAGGAGATTTTAATTTCCTGGGCTCCCCGACTCCTGCGCATGTGTCCGGTGTTTTGCTGGTGGTCGCATGTGCAGAATCCGGGAAAGTTCACGAAGGAAGATCGAGTCGGGGTTCAAATACGGAGGCCTCCGCTAAAAAGTTTCATCTCATCTCACCGATCGCATCGGTGAGGGGAGATGAAGCTTCACCTTTTTTTACTTTTACGTGATCGCCATTATCCATTGGATAACGGTGAACATGTGATCAGGAACCGCTCACCGCGCTTCTCTCCCCGTGAAATCTGCAGGCTCTCGGCTAAGTTTTGTAACCAGGAGCAGGGAGATTTTAAATTACCCTGGCAATCCACGGCTTTTGCGCATGCGTCCACTATCTTGGCGAAGCTGGGGCAAGGTCCGCGGATAAATCTGGGGCCTTAGGTATGTCATTTCATCCTCCCTCACGGATATGATCCATGGGGGAAGATGAAACGTAAGCTTTTTTAACTTTTTTTACTTTAAATGATTACTGTTATCCATTGGATAACAGTGATCACATCCTGGGTGACATCCCTCTGCTCCTGGCTACACATGGAGCAGAGGGATTTTGAATTTCCCGGGGCTCGAGCCCCTCTGCATGCGCCCGATGATTGACATTGGGCGCGCATGCGCAGAGAGGGACTTCGGGTCCAGGAAGACCAGGACATCGCGGAGGACCCCAGGTGAGTATTTTCACCTCCCCTCATGGATTCGATCCATGAGGGGAGGTGACACTGGCACTTATTTTTTACTTTTTTAAACTTTTTCGCAATCGCCGCTATCCAGTGGATAGCGGCGATCGCGGGCCCAGGGACCGCTCACCGCGGTCCCCGGTGACATCTCCTGGTTCCCCGCTACATTCAGGAGCCGGGGGCAAGGAGATTTTGAATTTGCCGGGGCTCCCGACCTTCTGCGCATGCGCGTGACGTCATACATCTGGCGCGCATGTGCAGAAGAGCGGCGACGGGTCCCGGAGGACCAATGCACCGCGGGACAGCTCCGACAAGGCAGGTGAGTAATCTCAGCTGCCCTGATGGATCCGATCCATCAGGGCAGCTGAATATCTAACTTTATTTACTTTTTTTTTCACTTTATTGCGACCGGCGCTATCCATTCGCCGGCGTTGTTACTGCGCTGAAAGCAGGCGAATGCTCACACTGAACACTGCACAAAGCAGCTCCACCCCAGTAACAACACTGCGTTTACACTATCGCCTGTGAGAGCGGCCTGAGGACACATCATCAGTAGTTAAAATGGAGATGGGGTCCTCAACATTTGCTTAGTTTGCCCAGTGCTGGTCCTGCTGATCCTAACGGTCATCCTGTATTATACTCCAGAGCTGCATTCACTATTCTGCTGGTTGTTATTGACAACAACCAACAAGCTGGCCAACAGACACACCTCTAACAGCCAAGCTGAAATGTTAGATGATTGTAGCAGCTGTTTTTTAGGGGGCAATTAGTTTTACCTACATCAAATTGCTCTGCAAAATCTGATAAGAAGATTACATCACTAAAGAATGCCAAAGGAAACTCTGTGCACACACTGAACAGGCAGGGGGTGGTGGGAGATTTCAGCTCTGCAGAATTGTGAATGCAGCTCTGGGGTAATTGGACATAAGCAGTTATAAGGCTAATTTGAACATCTGGGGTATGTGATTCAGGCAGTATGTCCTGAGCAATAAAAGAAATCAAGAGGTGCCCTCTGTCAGTAGTCAATACACTGTGTGATAAATGCAGACAGCAGGGGGCGAGCTTCTTATTTTACAATATGGAAATACCTAAAAACGGGAGTACCCGCTTTTTAAACCAGTCATCGCCCCATCACGCTCATCGCGTTGTCTCTCGTGCCGTCCACCAGACCGGTTCCATACAGAGATGATCAGGATTAATATTTATTCTGTTTCCTTTTTGTATCATTCGGATGGGAACCAAATGCAGTTCGTGGCCAAGTGCGCGAGCCAATGAGTGGGACGAAAGTGGAGCCAGCCGTGCGGCTGATCATTACACAAAATCTGCTTTTAATAGTGTTGGAGACGTCCTACAGCGTTACACCCATAGAGCGTTCCCCCTGGTGGGTGTGAGCGGGACTATGCCATGGCAGGTTTCCATTCACTGACAGCAAGCAAAAGTTGAAGAACTTTTCATCCTCCAGTGATTGAACTTTCTTTACATGCAACCGATAGAAAGCATATCCTGTCTCACGTTTTTCGTGTATTTCCCAAAGTGGATCCTTCTAATTAGCCGGAGATTAGAGTAGCTTCTGGTCCATTTCTTAGTAAGTACGTCAGGCAGCCGGGGACGCCGCAGTCTGCTTTACTGGAGATTATGGAAGGAGAACACACAGCTAGAGAGCGATATACTGAGAGCTGCTTCTCTCCGAGGAAGAGGGGTCACAGGGAAAAATGTACGAGGCCCCAAAACCTTCTCATAGGAATCTGACACATCCCTTACTCATGATATAAGCCCGACCCTCGTGTGCGCCTCTTCACATCATTCGGGTCCTGCGAGTGTTGTAGTCCGTTCCTAAACTTTATAACAAAGGAAATTAAAAAAAAGTTATCTTGTACATCAAGGAGGGATTTCTCCATCCAGTTGGGGGACAAGCAGTTTCAGTACCTAGGGTAAAGCTGGTAAAACCCTGGCACTTCGTCACTTTGAAAAGGCCTTAGTCCCTGGTGTCTAGTGGATTAGAGTCTCAGCCATGAGGTTACATTGGTTTAACGCCCATTAGATTTAAATGCTCTTTAGTCCTGAGAGTTCAATTCTATGGGTCTAGTGGTTCAGTGTCATAGTCCCTGGTGTCCGTTGGTTCAGTACCTTATTCCCTGGTGTCCTGTGGTTCAGTACCTTATTCCCTGGTGTCCTGTGGTTCAGTATCATAGTCCCTGGTGTCCGTTGGTTCAGTACCTTATTCCCTGGTGTCTGGTGGTTCAGTACCTTATTCCCTGGTGTCTGGTGGTTCAGTACCTTATTCCCTGGTGTCTGGTGGTTCAGTACCTTATTCCCTGGTGTCCTGTGGTTCAGTACCTTATTCCCTGGTGTCCTGTGGTTCAGTATCATAGTCCCTGGTGTCCGTTGGTTCAGTACCTTATTCGCTGGTGTCCGGTGGTTCAGTACCTTATTCCCTGGTGTCCTGTGGTTCAGTACCTTATTCCCCGGTGTCTGGTGGTTCAGTACCTTATTCCCTGGTGTCTAGTGATGTAGATTTTCAGCCACGAGGTTACAGTGGTTTAATGCCCCTGATATCTTGTTATTTAGCTCTTCAGTCGTTGATGTTCAGTCCTATGTGTCTAGTGATACATTGTCATAGTCCCTGGTGGTTCAGTACCTTATTTCCTGGTGTCTAGTGGTTTAGAGTCTCTGACATGAGGTTAAAGTGGTTTAACGCCCTTGATATCTTGTTATTCAGTTCTTCATTCCTTGGTGTTCAGTCCTATGTGTCTAGTGGTACAGTGTCATAGCCCCTGATGTCCGATAGTTCAGTACCTTATTCCCTGGTGTCTAGGGGTTTAGTGTCTCAGCCATGAGGTTACACTGGTGTAACACTCCTTGTAATCTTGTTACTTAGCTCTTCAGTCCTTGGTGTTCAGTCCTATGTGTCTAGTGGTACAGTGTCATAGCCCCTGATGTCTAATGGTTAAGTACCTTATTCCCTGGTGTCTAGGGGTTTAGTGTCTCAGCCGTGAGGTTACACTGGTTTAACACCCCTTGTAATCTTGTTATTTTGCTCTTCAGTCCTTGGTGTTCAAGTCCTATGTGTCTAGTAATTCAGTGTCCGGTGGTTCACTACCTTAGTCCCTGGTGTCTGGTGGCTCAGTGCCCTAGTCTGTTTTTCAGGGGTTTCAAGGTAATCCTTGTCTGTGTATTGACTAATCGGACTGCAGTTCGGCATTCTGGATTCTGCTATTTGCCCTCTGCCTGCCCTAACCTACAGCCTGTTCCTCTTCTATGCACCCGTGCTGCCACCTCTAACTCAAGCCTATCGTTTTACTAAGCAGCTGTTCAGACCCTCAGGTACCGCACCTCGGCCCAGTGCAGCGTCAGCAGCCGCACAAACGGGACTATCTGTATGTGTAACTGTTTGGGGACCCCGTGGCAAAGCCAGTATCCCTCTCGGAGGTTAAGCGTGAAAACCGGGATTCCCCAGGTGCTGCAACCTCAGAAAGCCCAAGTCAAGTGGTTTACCTTTCTAGTCTGTGATGTATTATGCCATGGTGACCCAAAATATCTATTTCCTATTCCCTGGTGGGAAGTGGTTTAGTACCCCAGTCCCTGTTTTACTGTAGCTCAACATATCCAGCGTTTTGATGTGGGCTGCAGAGGTAGCACCATGTTTTACACAATTTCCCAAAGATGACACTTTCATCCATGTGTCCTGGTGGTATAGTGTTTTCATGAGTTTTTTTGAGTCATGCATCCCTGTTCTAATGGACTTTAAAAGCAGTCTTTAGGACTTGATGACAAACTAATGCCAGCACAGAGTCTACAGAGAACATAGACAGTAGTATGTCACAGCATCTGGACTTTCGTATGGGCATTACAGGAATTCTCCATTAATACCATCACTGACCATGTGGTAACCTATTTCTAAGTTGTGGTTTCATTATCGCCCTTACACAAGTTCCTAACCACAAACACGTGAAATATGGCCTTGAATATGATTATTTATTGCTCTACTTGCAATCTTCGAGGAGCGGGAGCAGATGCTTCAGTCTCCTGTGGTTTCAGAAAGTTCATCATGACTCTACAGAATAGGCAGGGTCAGCAAGCTTGAAAGAATCATCAATGACTATGAGATACGAAAAATGAAAAGTAATAAGTATGACAACTCTACGAGAAGTCAGACAGTGTTGTCATCTCATCATCCTAATCCCATGGAGTCCAGAAAATCAAGCCCAAAGGCCTTGACCTCTATTGTATGCTTGTAGCCCTTCGGTCTGATGACTGAATTACTGCAGAAAACCCCTAACATCCTCCATGTGTTTCTGGTCTCCAAATATTTTTTTTTCCTGGAGCGTCTCATAATTTTAATAACTGCCCACCATCTATTAATTCACCCCTAAATATGAAGAATCATCACCTCCTACACCAAACATCTGGATGCTTTACTCTTGTGACCCCTCTACACCAGAGACAATTGGACTCCGAAACTTCAGCCATGAAAGCCATAAGGGATTTGCTAGGTGGAAAAAAGTCAGTTCGAAATAGTGAAGTCACGGTCTAGTTGAGAGTTTCTCAACTTTTTGAATGACTATAAAAGTGCTTAGAAGTTGAATGAAGATGTTGGAAGGACTCGGTCCAGATTATCTTTGGTTTCTGACAGATAAGATAACTAAAGGTGCCCAGGCACATTGGAGGAAAGTCCTGTTGATTGCATTGGAATCTATGCAATGTCTACACAGTCAATTGGGGGAGAGTTGTGGCAACCCTACATTAAATACCCGATATTGAAGGGTTCGGGGGAATTTGATTCCATCTTTGGATTGCCTGACCCTTTGTTCCCAATCCCTTTGATTGTAATAATAGTGCCCCTACATAGTATTAGTGTCCCCAATTGTGGCTCTTATAATGCCCCAAAATGTGGCACCATATAGTAATAGTGCCCCCAAATATAACCCTTTAGTAACAGTGCTCCCAAATTTGGTCCTTTATAGTAATAGTGCATATGGCCCATTTAGTAATAGTGCCTCCCAAGTATATCTCCTTTCCCTAATATAGCACTCCTCTCCAGCAGCGATGCTGTTAGATCAAACTTCCTGTCACCACCGTTCTCATAATGTAGAGCCTGACTCCTCCCCTGTGTCTCCAGTGCTCAGACCAAGCATCAAGACGAAAATCTTTCTTCCAACGATCTTCCACGAACCCCACCACTAATCGAAGTTAACTGGAGCCATATGCAAGAGCAGACCCCTTAGCACTTAGACTATGTAGGATAAGTGCTCCATAGATAAGTAATGGAACACCAAAATCTACATGGTATGAAGTAGACTGAGAAGAAGCTTCGGTCCTTTAACTTCTTCAGTGAGGCCATAATCCTCTTTAGGAGCTAAATCTAGATTTGCTTAGAAATGCAAAACTGCCACCACCATGTAATGTAAAGTAGGTCCAAGAGAGATCAGATCTGGTAGATCTCATTATACGATGACCTACACCACCAGTAGAAAGTGGTTTGTTCCTCTCCTGGATCCCATGCGCATTACTGTGGTTGAGCCCAATTGTTGTGTCAAGACTAATGTAACCTGAGGATCCCATGATAGTGTAAGAGGATAGCATCGCAAGGCGCACTTTTAGGGTGAATACCTACTACCTGCGTTTTTCTTGTGCATTTTTTTTAACGCGATATCGCTGTTTTTTTAATGCGATTGTCAACGGGACTTTCTAATATTAAAGAGTCATCACAAGTCGGTGCTTTGCAATTTTTGTGCGATGTGTTTTTAACATTAGAAAGTCCCATTGACAATCGCGTTAAAAAAAACCCCAAGAAAAATGCAAGTGGGTATTCACCCATACACAGCACAGTGACTTATGGCCACTCTGATCGGGCATGCTAAGCCCTATCCCCCTCCCGGTATGAAATGTTGTCAGGACAGGAGATGGAGAGAGGAGGAAGCAGGGTACTTCCATTTCCAAGAGAGAAGCCCCTCCAGTGGCCAGAGAGTCACTGCTGGGAACAGCTGACAGAGGCGCATGGAAGTGGCGGTTGGAGCCCTGCTCCCCTACCAGAGAGCAGTGGCAAGAAGTGGGAAGGGGGTCCCATCTCCATGGTGATGCAAGTGATGACATGACTAGGCATCACTGCCCAGAAGAAGTATGGGGAAGTATGGGAAGTATGGGGCTAGGGCTCACCTACTTCTCCGGACCTTCAAGGAAGTTCTTGGCACAACCGGATGCCATATATAAAGATTAAAAGCTGCGTCTTGGACACAGCTACAGTGCTGTAAGCATACATGTGAGAGCAACCAGGGAAAACAGCAAGAGAGCAGAGCTGGGGAAGTGGCGGTGGCCATTAAGTGGGGCTACATAGTGAGCAGTTTCCCCATGCTGGTGAGCTGCCCAGAGAGAGAGAGAGACCAAAGGGCCCTGATGACCTGGGGGCCGAAGATGGACCAATTAGACCCTTTGGGTGAAGCCGCCCACAGGGAGGAGAGTGAGTCTCCCTCCTCGCAGTGCTAGATACCACGGTGGTGCTGCCGAATATATGCAATAAGATCTTTGAAACGTTTGTCAGCCGGAAACAGCGGAGACTAAGAGCAAAGTGTGAGCAAACTGACAAACAGTTTGTGTGAATGTACTGTATTATCTGGGAATGCATAAAGTTAAATCCCTGGCAAGGAAGAGGTATAAGATCTCACTGAACTGTGATGATATTAGCATAATATAGTTATGGCGCCATTGGTTAAATGTAAAGGCCCTTACACAGGACAGTTATGGTCGTTTGAACAATAATCGTCCAGCGTAAAAGGATGCAGAAGCGGGATGACTGGATGAGAATCGTTCAGATTTATGCAGCTTAAAATCCTGAACGACGATCGTTCAGTGTAAACAGCAGCCGTTCAGTACTGAACATCCGCTGCTTACAGTAAATGGAGAGGGGCGGGGAGAGAGCGGGGAGAGAACTCCCTGCTGGCCGCGTTATGAGCGATCTAGCGATACTCACTACTGTGAGTGAGTATATGCGGGGACGAGTGTCGGGCATCGTTTTCCCAACACTCGTCCCATGTAAAAGGGCCTTAAGGCCTTGCGGGTTAATGGCTAGGTAGTAGTAATGTTATATGCTTATGATGCAGTATTATGTGATGTTATATGAAATGTTTATGCTGGAGTGTAATCTATATGATGTGTCTATGATACAGGATATATAACAGCACGGTAGAAGAGTTAAGGTAGAGTTGGATATAAACCGCTATTCTTGTGTGACGACCTCAGGATATGGATGACGTGTGACACGTTTTGTGTATAAGGGCATTGCTCCTATGGAGAATTTGAGGTTAGAGCCGAAGGCTGAGTATGATATATATAACGGTTATGCCATATTCAGGTGATGAGAAGTCATGTGCCTTGCTGTGGCCACAAAAAGCCGATAACACGGCGATGAGACATCAAGTGATAAACAAGTATATGGTTAATCGAAGTAGATTTTTAAAGTACTGTCACTTTAAAAAAGTTTTGACAAAATGTTCAAGTACCAGAACCCTCCAGTGGAGAGAAATAACATGTATTATGCTAACGTTCAGTTCGTTTTTTTTTGGGGGGGGGGGTTTAAATGCCGCCTTTGCCTAAGTCAGTCAGCTGCTGCGCCATCCTGAACCTGCGTCGTACCACCGCCCCTGATAATAGTCCAGTCTATTCCTGACTATGACCAGTACCTCCATTTTTTTTTGTCTGCATCACTTCTTAAAAAATAAGCCCCAACGTGTGCGATATCTTCATATCTGCTGCAGTTAAGGGCAGACGTTGCCCATCTGTTGCTGGAGACATAGAGATGAATTATTATGACTTAGCATGATTAAAACCACCGAGTTGATTCCCACACTAGAAGTCCTTGTAAAAAAAAAATCCTGGAAGAGTCGATTTCCTGCACAGAACAAGGGAGCAGCGAGGGGGAACTTCATTCAGAACGGTAATGAAATCCAGAAATTCTCTTCCACACTCCAAGCGGATCCGACTCTCTCTAACAACCACCGTTCATGTCAAACTTTACACTTGGCAGATGTCCCATAATCAATGATGGATTGTTGAGATAGTCCATGTGTTCCAGTGGAGAGGCAAGTCTTAAAGAACAACTCCACCAGCACAGCCCCACCCGTCTATGAGAGCGATCAACCTCTGTGGAAGAATGTATTAGTGATGGATTCAAAAACTGTATTGCTCAATTCATTCTAACACCACTATGGAGGAGAAGCGACCCTGCAGTGACAGGCAGAAAAAGGACATGGGACCCCTGTTTTCAAGATTGGCAGGAGTCAACTGATCAGCAAATTATTGCCTAACCTGTGGATAGAGGACAATTTGTGATCCTGGTACAACCGCTTTAATGTTGATGAACATATGACATCATCGCACCAGCTCACAGTGCATGTGATGTCACCACACCTGTGATGTCATCATCTGTTTTTAAAATATAGTAACATAGTATGTAAGGCCAAAAAAAGCCCTATGTTGTGTAGAAACCTTCTTTCCTCTAGATCAGAGGGTGCCCCCTTGTTACTGTCAGAGTCCTGACAAATAGATGATGGGAAAGATCTCTGTACTGACCGGTGAGTTATTAGAGCGCCCCCTTGTTACAGTCCTGGGTATAAATAGATGAAGGGAGAGATCTCTGTATTGACTCATGATATATTTATACACAGTTAGTAGATTGCCCCTCAGTTGTCTTTTTTTCAAAAGTAAATAATACCAATTTTGATGACCTCTCTTGGTATTGTAGTTCGCCCATTCCATTTGTTACTCTAGTTGCCCCATTTGTACCCGCTGAAGCTCTGATATGTCCTTCTTGAGTACTGGTGTCCAAAACTGTCCACAATATTCCATGTGTGGTTTGACCAGTGACTTGTAAAGAGGAAGAACAATATTCTTACCGGCCTGTAGTTTCCACGTCCACCTTTTGGCCCCTTTTTGAATATTGTCACCACATTTGCTATGACTTGTCACTATAGAGTCCTTAAATATAAGAAACAAGGGTCTGTCTATCACATAAATCAATTCCCTTAGAACCCAGGGGTGTATGCCATTGGGATCCGGTGATTTGTACACTTTAATCTTTTTAAGGTAGCTCTGCACTTCCTTCTGGGTTAGACTGGTGAAATTTAGTGGAGAGTTTACTTTATCACTCTGCGTCTCATCTGACATTTCATTTTCTTCTGGGAATACAAGGGGGAAAAAACTGTTTAATAGATTTGCTTTCTCCTCATCACCCTCTACATTTTCTCCTACATTATTTAATAAAGGGACAATATTTTTAGTATTAATCTTTTTACTATTTATATAGTTAAAGAACAGTTAAGGGTTAGTTTAAAGGCCCATTTACATGGAGCAATGATTGCTCAAAAATCGCTAAAAAGTGATCATTTGAGCGATGATCGTTGTGTCTAAATGCGCAGCCATTTTGCACTTTTCATGCACTGCTAGCTGATCCTTAAATTCAGGCCAACCTAAAAATCTGCGTGTTCTGTCTTATTGGGAGTTCTCTGTGGGTAGTGCTGATAGCATTATTTCCTGTCGGAGAACAAAGGAACTGAAAGCAGATAAGAGCCCTCCGCCTACTAACTGCATTCAACTAAAGGCTTCATTTGAACGCTAATTAGCTATAAAGTAGCTCAGTAGCTACTTAATAGTTCATGCAACAGTCCCCCATAATAATTACCTCATTGTGATTTGCTGCTTCATCTATTTAGATCAGTAATAGATTTTTAGTGGCTTCTGTTATATTTGGCGGTCCATAGAAAACACCTATGAGGATTTTATTGTTTTTTCCTCCATGTATTTCTACCCATAGAGACGCCACATGTTCATCTCCCTCCCAGATATCTTCCCGTAATGTGGGCTTTAAACAGGATTTTATATAAAGACAAACCTCTTTCCTTTTTGCTTTTTATGAACCCCTCTGAACAGACTGTAACCCTGTAAGTTCACTGCCCAGTTACAGCTTTCATCCAACCAGGTCTCTGTTATTCCCACTATGTCGTAGTTTTCCTCAGACATTATTACTTACGGTTCGTCAACCTTATTGGTCAGACTTCTAGCATTAGTCACTATGCAGTTTAGAAGGTTTTGGCCATGTTTTATTTTAAGTTTATCCTTACTATATATCCTGCCGTTCTAACTGTACTAGCCCCTCCCACTGCTCCACCCCCATTCTTATTACTTAGTTTCAGATCTCTGTCTACACTATCTTCCCCTCTATCAATCTCGTTGCTCTCCCAGTCCCTAGTTTAAACACTCCTTAAACCTTCCAGCCATCTTCTCCCCCAGCACAGCTGTACCCTCCCCATTGAGATGCATTTGGTAGAGCCTGTAGCCAACAGCAGAGTTGTCCCAGTTCTCCAGGAACCCAAATTCCTCCTTCCTACACCAACTCTGGAGCCACTTAAACAAAGTTATTGCAAATTAAGGTCCTAATAACTTTATAACAATAATATAACCCCAATTAGAAGTAAATGAGGTAGACTACAAACATGTCCCTTACTGTCCAGGATCTGGCAAGAAGACCTACGATGAGTCCATGGAGTGGAAGGTTCTGATGGGCTTTACGGTTGGTGGAGTGGCCCTCAGATATAGCACAGTAGTGTAAACAGTTTACACGCTGCCCTCTACCTGCTCTCCTCTACATTTATTTCCATTCACTCTCCTGTCCTCTGATTTTTTTCTTTCTCACTCATTGTCCAACTTTCTTCCAAAACAATCTGTCAGAACAAGCAAGAGAGCGAGCCAAAACTACATGAAAGAATCCGGCCGTGGATTAAAAGTTTCCGTGACTCCATTTTAATCGTTCACACTCGTTCTTTCCAGTGCCCCCTCGGAACAGATAAGTCTTTATATAATCTGCTGTGTTATAATGAGGTGTGACCCAAGTAGACGCATTTATTGACTGTTACAAAGAAATCAAGGCCCACATGTAACAGGCACAATGACACATTCTGGGAGAGGCCAGAGCTGTAATCTCAGCACATGCTGAAGGAACTCATGAGGCTTGTACCTTGATTACTGAGGGATGGAGAATGCGCTAAAACTCAGTGTCAGCCTAAAGTACAGAGGGGGGGAGATTGAGGTCAACATTTATACCCTTCTGTCCATCTACAGTGGATATGAAAGGTCTACACACCGCTGGTAAAATGCCAAGTTTTGGTCATGTTAAAAAAATCCGACAAAGGTGAATCATTTCACATGTATTTTCCCCTTCAATGTGACCCGTTATCTGTACAATCCCATTGAAAAACAATCTGAAATCACTTAGGCCTCGATTAGAAGAGTGTGTTTCGTGCGCACCTATAGGCATGCAAAAAATGCGCCGTTCGCGTGTGTTGAAAACGGGTGAACGGGCATTGTTTCATATGCGCATCGCACAAAAGATTGCCCGTTCACTGGAGCTGCTGCGCTTGGAGAGGTGCAGCAGCTCCAGGAGGAGAGAGAAGAAGCCCCACAGGGCTTCGGGATTTCCCCAAAGTAGAGAGAGTTAGTGGAGCTATGAAAGGTTTACCCATAGCACAGATAGACGGAGCGGGGCTAAGGGTTAATCCCCCCATTACTTCGCTTTCTGTCCCTGCTCTGGGGAAATAGCCCATAACTCAGTTAAATCTCCCTGCTATGGTGAGATCCTGAGGGATATAACCATAGCAGAGAGTGAGTGGGCGGGGCTTGAAAGAGTGGATGGAGATATATGGATTCTCACAGAGAATCCCTAAAGCAAACTATAGGGGGCGGGGCTAAATGGTGATTCGTCTAGCCTATCCCCCTCCTCCTACAGTCTCGGGAGAAGCTCTGTAACCCCACCGCCCTCTCCCCCCGCGATAGGAAAATCCCTTAGGGGACAATATTATATTATATACAATGTTATATTCTTGTACATAGGAGGCAGTATTATAGTAGTTATATTCCTGTACATAGGGGGCAGTATTATAGTAGTTATATTCCTGTACATAGGGGGCAGTATTATAGTAGTTATATTCTTGTACATAGGGGGCAGTATTATAGTAGTTATATTCCAGTACATAGGGGGCAGTATTATAGTAGTTATATTCTTGTACATAGGGGGCAGTATTATAGTAGTTATATTCTTGTACATAGGGAGCAGTATTATAGTAGTTATATTCTTGTACATAGGGGGCAGTATTATAGTAGTTATATTCTGGTACATAGGGGGCAGTATTATAGTAGTTATATTCTTGTGCATAAGAGGCAGTATTATAGTAGTTATATTCTTGTACATAGGGGACAGTATTATAGTAATTATATTCTTGTACATAGGAGCAGTATTATAGTAGTTATATTCTTGTACATAGTGGCAGTATTATAGTAGTTATATTCTTGTGCATAGGAGCAGTATTATAGTAGTTATATTCTTGTACATAGGGAACAGTATTATAGTAGTTATATTCTTGTACATAGGAGCAGTATTATAGTAGTTATATTCTTGTACATAGGAGGCAGTATTATAGTAGTTATATTCTTGTACATAGGGAGCAGTATTATAGTAGTTATATTCTTGTACATAGGGAGCAGTATTATAGTAGTTATATTCTTGTACATAGGAGCAGTATTATAGTAGTTATATTCTTGTACATAGTGGCAGTATTATAGTAGTTATATTCTTGTACATAGGGAGCAGTATTATAGTAGTTATATTCTTGTACATAGGAGCAGTATTATAGTAGTTATATTCTTGTACATAGTGGCAGTATTATAGTAGTTATATTCTTGTACATAGGGAGCAGTATTATAGTAGTTATATTCTTGTACATAGGAGCAGTATTATAGTAGTTATATTCTTGTACATAGTGGCAGTATTATAGTAGTTATATTCTTGTACATAGGAGTAGTATTATAGTAGTTATATTCTTGTACATAGGGGGCAGTATTATAGTAATTGTATTCTTGTATATAGGGGCAGTATTATAGTAGTTATATTCTTGTATATAGGGGCAGTATTATAGTAGTTATATTCTTGTACATAGGGGCAGTATTATAGTAGTTATATTCTTGTACATAGGGGGCAGTATTATAGTAATTATATTCTTGTACATAGGGGCAGTATTATAGTAGTTATATTCTTGTACATAGGGGGCAGTATTATATTAGTTATATTCTTGTACATAGGGGGCAGTATTATAGTAATTATATTCTTGTACATAGGGGCAGTATTATAGTAGTTATATTCTTGTACATAGGAGGCAGTATTATAGTAGTTATATTCTTGTATATAGGGGGCGGTATTATAGTAGTTATATTCTTGTACATAGGGGGCAGTATTATAGTAGTTATATTCTTGTACATAGGGGGCAGTATTATAGTAGTTATATTCTTGTACATAGGGGGCAGTATTATAGTAGGTATATTCTTGTACATAGGGGGCAGTAATATAGTAGTTATATTCTTGTACATAGGGGCAGCATTATAGTAGTTATATTCTTGTACATAGGAGGCAGTATTATAGTAGTTATATTCTTGTACATAAGGGGCAGTATTATAGTAGTTATATTCTTGTACATAGGGAGCAGTATTATAGTAGTTATATTCTTGTACATAGGGAGCAGTATTATAGTAGTTATATTCTTATACTAGGGGGCAGTATTATAGTAGTTATATTTTTGTACATAGGGGGCAGTATTATAGTAGTTATATTCTTGTACATAGAGGGCAGTATTATAATAGTTATATTCTTGTACATAGGGGGCAGTATTATAGTAGTTATATTCTTGTACATTGGGGGCAGTATTATAGTAGTTATATTCTTGTACATTGGGGGCAGTATTATAGTAGTTATATTCTGGTATATAGGGGACAGTATTGTAGTGGTTTTGTACATTACCGGAGCATATACATTGCACGTGTATATGTATGTATGTATATATATATATATATATATATATATATATATATATATATATAATGTGTGTGTTTGTGTGTGTGTGGATATAAATATGGTGTTCGTGTATGCTGTACATATTCAGACATATGTCATCAGTAAACAAGCAGAGGAAGTCAGACAAGGGTTATAATTCTAGAACAATACAGAAAATTGCAGGCTCAGCAGCTCTGGATAGCGGTGCATTTGACAGACTCGCTGTCCGCCCACACTGTGTCCCGCCTGCCACTCCTTTCTGTACCTCTGGAAGCTGTAGGCACAGATCCAACACATATGAAGAAAACTAGTTGCATGCACCAAGCCCAGAATTCTTTTCCCAACCCAAAGACCCCCTGACTGCCTCCCACCTTCTATTGTCCTGGGGATTGAAGTAACTGCTTTAGTTGGGGGGGAGAAGTGATTGCTGCTCTGGGTGGTCACAGCCTCCAAGCCTCATACGTTCCAGGTCATAGACAAACAATCTCTCAAACCTAATCAGCTGCAAAACCTTGGCCTAATTCTGGGATCAGTTTGAGAGAGTAATAAAAAATGTGTAACAGGCCCCAAGTAAATCAAGATTCCCCCTGGATTTTATTAAACCCATTCACAGGCTTTGAAACTTGGAGAATCCTGGGAAAGCTGCTTTAATAAGACGCCTCCACTCGTTCTCCTGTTTATATGAACTGTGATATGTTTATTGGGCATATGCTCTTTCTTTCTTTCTGTATACTCTTATGCCTAATTGAAGACTATATAGATGTAGATGGACCCTTTGAAAGGAGACTGCAGAAAAACTGATACATTGTGTTCTGCTAAGTGCTTGCTCTGCAGGGGCGGAGCATAACAGAGGAGGTCTTAGGATGTTTGCATCATGCTCTGCCCCTTAGGACCCTGCAGTGTGCTCTCTCCCTGAGCCTCTACCCACCCGGATTGCACAGAGTGGCAGTGAAGCAGGGAGGCCGGCAGATGGTTGTGGTGGCAGGACTGTTTTCAGCCTTTTTCAGGGACGGGAGGATTGCAGCGTCCCAGCGTTCATCACCAGTTCTCTTGTGGGGAGGTTATTTTGAATGGGAGCTGGAATGGCATTCCCTACTACTAGAAGCCTACAGGTATATGACCGATCACACAGCTTTCCCAGCTATCAGCCTTGTTGCTTGGCATCACGGGAACCCACTCCATTTGTTTGATGCAGACATTCAACTTTATTGGAACTACAGAACGTTGTAATTTCTCTCTCAAGGGCCAAAGCAAGGAGCTGCCCAAGTGCTGCACTGAACCAGCGGCCTTCAATCCTCTCCAGAGGAATGGACAACTGCAGTCAGCAGAGCTGGCCTTTACCTCTGGCGGAGCATTGTCTCTGAGCCTGCACACACTAGGCAGGTCCCAGATTTTTCTTCACCCTACAATGGCGCCCTACATCACTTCCAGAACTAGCCGAAGCTCATGGTATAGCACTGCTAAAAGTCCCATCATTCATTCTCGCTGGACTCGCGCCCCCCCCCCCCCCCCGACCACCACCACCACCACCACCACCGAGGTCCGTTGCGTACCACAATGCTTAAATGATGCAGCACTCAACAATAAATTAATAATAAATATACACAAGGCCTGTGGCTGAATCCGACCCACCACCTCATTTTATGTGGCCCGCCGGCGTGCAGCATTCTACTCACCCAACTTACAGGTCCACTCCAGCAGCGGCAGTGCAGTCTGACCGCCGACCTCTTTTCCCCAGCGTCTGTGTGCACTAACCTATTCGCAGCGCAGATGTCGAGGGGAGAAGTCAGCTTGGTTCTGGTGCTGTTTTTTTGTACTGTGCTTGGTTCTGGTACTGCTGTTATATTTAGGTTACAAGCTTGGGTTTGGTATTATATCTATGTACTGAGCTTGGTTCTGGGGCTGTATTTATCTCCTGAAGTTGCTGTTGGTGCTGTATTTATGTTATGAGCTTGTTTCTGGTACAGTATTTATTCACAGAGCTGTTCTGTTGTGAGTATGCTACTATCTTGCTACTTTCAGCTTCGGCATGGCTTTCCTTCATATATCTCTGACTACATGCCAATTGTTCCATCTGCCCAAACACGGCTGTCTTCTGCGACAAAACATCCTCTGTGCGATCCAGTTCCTGTTTCCATTGGCTGATTTCCTGTGTTTACGGAACGGCTCGGAGCTGATTGGTGGTCGTCCGCACTTAAATGTTGTGTATTTGTAAGGACTATGGAAAATATGGAAACTCCTACTTGACGATGAACGATCTTACGAGGCGCCAATGTGTGATCTGTTCTTCTGTATCTTACAGGATGAGCCCGCTGTGGGTGCCCTCCATGATACCAGCTCTCTTGTGGTTGGTGAACATCCAGACTGGCACATCTCTGAAAGCCAATGGGCCCAATGTCTGCAGCTACTGGGAAAGGTAGCGTAAGAATACTCATCTCCTCCCATTCTGCGTATGTGTTTTGCACTGTGTACCGATCCTATACGCTCAGGGCTATCAGTGCCCAGAGGGGAAACAGCTGGCGGCTGTCATCTTCCTGTATCCGGCACTTAGCTTCAGAAACTGTCTACATACCCAGTAATTAGTGGTCACGTACAGAACTAGAATGTTGCATCTTAAATGCACCAGGAATGCGGCATGAGGCTGAATGAGATGAGTTGCAATACCAGGCACAACCCATGGGCCGTAGTGGCGCTGTGTCTACAAAAAGTAGACTTTTTCTTATATAATCTCATTCAATCCCCTTAAAGCAGTTGTTCAAAAATTATACATTATCTCTCATCCACAGGACATCCACAAGATAGGGAATAACCTGCTGATTGGTGGGGTCTAACCTCCACCGATCCTGAGAACAGGGGTCCCATGACCCCCATACTTCTCACTGTGAGCTTACTGCACCCCCCGCAGTGAGGTGGAGACTGAATGTACTGCTAGTAATGGAAGCGCACCATTCATTATCAATAGGACTCTCAAGTCTTCTGTCTTCCTCCTGGCGGGGTTACTGCATCTTCTGCACTAAGGAGGAGATGGAATGGGAAGCTGGTCGGACAAGCAAACTAACGCTCTATTCACTTTCAATGGGGCTGCCGAAATACCCAAGTGGCACCCACTCAGGTATTTCCGTCAGCCCCATTGAAATTAATAGAGCGCCGGCCATGCATGCTCAGCCAGCGCTCCATTCTGACTTTATTACAGGAGGCAGAAGCAACCCTTGCAGTGTTAGACACAGGGGAAAAGGGAAAACGGTGGTTCTTGAGATCATCAGTAGTCTCTGCGGTGAGAGCCCCACCAGTCAGCATGTTATCCTGTGAATATCTTGTGGATATGGCATAATTTGTAATCATGGTACAACCCCTTTAAATCATTTTTTATTCACTTGCAATACCACCAATCACCACTGTAGCTTTGACTCATTTTGCCATAGACATCAATGCAACAGCGCCACCACCAATAAAGAATATGGCTGGCGAAACTTTGATCTTTGAAATGCTATCAATTTACAACGAAACTGTTGCCATTAATGATAAATACATTTTGATAATTAACACAAAAATGTCTATAGAATGCGAATAATGGGAAAATCAGCTGCACCTTCCCTTTAAATGAGTTCAGATTTACCAATGTAAGTGTGTCTAGATATAGACAACTCACCCGTCAGCCTGCCTTATGTGACCGCCATTGTCTTTAACAGCTATACGACAGCAGTGAAGGAATCGTACGCCCACCCTTACAGCCAATCAGCTCCTGACACGTGTGACAGTACGTGGAATTACTTCAAGACGTGCACCCCTCCAAAGTAAGTAACTCCATGGCAGCCGGTAACACTGCGACTAACTTATGAGGTGTCTGCAAAATAATGTTAATTTTCAACTAACGGACTATGTAATTGCTGGGGGGGCGGGACCCCTGCCGATCAGGAGAATGTGGGATTCCGCTCCCCAGTCTCCGTGTATTGGCCGGTCAGACATGACCAGTCGCTCTCCAACTAACATGTACAGAAGTTGCTCCGAAGTATCTAGAACATCTACTCATACCTGTACGGAGAACACGGCGCGGACCCCTCCTTTTGGGAATGGTTGGGGGCTCCAGAAAATGATCCCCACCAGTCACACTGTCCTTACATGTCACCTTTAATAATAATCATCTTTATTTGTATGGCGCCAACCCTTTCCAAAGCGCTTTCAAGCACGGGGTAAATGCAAACAATACAACAATTACAATGTGAGGTACATTCGGTTTGAAACAATTGGGGTGGGGGTGATACAGAAGGTACAAGGGGGGGGGGAGCGAGGCATGGGGAACACAGGCAGTAGGGGATTTCATGTGCAAATCAGTTATTAGAAAGCAAATGGGATGGGGTGGTAAGGGGGTGCAGGGGTAGAGGTCGTATGTGATAGGCAGGGTGGCAGGTGTGGGGAGCCATAGGGAGGGGTGAGGGACTGGGTCAGGGGATTTGGTATGCTTCCCTGAAGAACTGCGTTTTTAAGGCACCTATGAAATTGCGTGCATCGGGAATTGTCGGGATGCCTTGGGGTAGAGCGTTCCAGAGGATGGGTGCTGCTCTGGTGAAGTCCTGTAGGCGAGCATGAGAGGTTCGTATTACAGGGGTGTTTAGTCTGAGTGTGTTAGCCGATCGGAGTGAGCGGGCTGGGTGGGGTACTGACAGGAGGGAGGCGATGTATGGTGGCGCAGCGCCATGCAGAGCTTTGTGGGTGAGGTAGAGGAGTTTACATTTAGTTCTGCAGTGGATGGGCAGCCAATGCAGCGACTGGCATAATGCAGAGGCGTCTGAATAACGACTGGATAGAAAAATGAGTCTAGCTGCTGCATTTAGTATGGATTGGAGTGGAGCGAGTCTGGTGCGGGGGACGCCAATGAGTAGTGAGTTGCAGTAGTCTAGTCGGGAGTGGATGAGGGCAACCACTAGCGTCTTTAGCGGGTCCGTGGTGAGGAACGGACGGATTTGAGCAATATTTCTGAGGTGCATGTGGCATGTTTGGGCCAGAGATTGGATATGGGGGGCAAAGGAGAGGTCAGAGTCCAGTGTGACCCCAAGGCATCGGGCATGCCGTCGGGGGGTTATGATGGTGCCAGACACTGGAATGGAGATGTTGAGGGGAGGTCGGTTAGAAGGTGGAAAGACAAGGAGGTCAGTTTTAGAGAGGTTTAGTTTGAGAAAAAGAGAGGACATAGTATTGGAGACAGCGGACAGACAGTCGGTGATATTTTGGAGGAATGGTCCAGAGATCTCACGAGAGGAGGTGTAGAGTTGGGTGTCATCAGCGTAGAGATGGTATTGGAGGCCGAATCTGTGGATTGTTTGTCCAATTGGGGCAGTATAGATAGAGAAGAGAAGGGGACCAAGGACCGAGCCCTGGGGTACCCCGACAGCGAGAGGAAGTGGAGCAGAGATAGAACCAGCAAAGGAGACACTTTACCGCAGAATGAGGCCCTGTGTCATTCAATTAGTATCACACATGCCAAGCTTAGATACAATGGTGTTTTATAGAATATCACACATATGATTAGATAAATTGGATGGACGGTCATTATCACGACATGATGTGCTTAGATACAGTCAGCATCACACATGATAGGCTCATATGCATTAGCTCAGTAGGAAGTATCATACAGGAAACGATTAGATACACTAACTCAGCAGACAGTATCATACATGGTAGGATTAGATACAATAGATTAGTGGACAATATGATACATGATATGCTTAGCTACATCAATTCAGTATACTGTATCACACTAAAGGATTAGATACACAACTCATCTGACAGCATCACACATGATAGGATTAGATACAGTAATTCAGCACACGGTATCACATGATAGGCTTAGCTACAGCAGCCCAATAGATGGTATCATAAATAATAGGATCAGATACATCAACTCAACAGACAGTATCACACATGATAGGATTAGATATACCAGCTCAGGAGAAAGTATCACACATGGTAGGATTAGATACCCCAGCTCAGAAGAGAATATAACACATGATAGGATTATGTTATAGAGTATATGGCGGATACATGACATGAAGGTGGACCGCAGAGAAGTGATGGAAGAGCCATGATCTTAGGCAGCACAGAGGATCTCAGTAGAAGTGTGTATTGGAATTCTGTATACATTATGTGTATGGACTTACATTGAGTATCCTTATGTCACCCTATAGGATCATGTACCGGACAGCTTACCGGCACGGGGTAAAGATCGACTATAGGAAGAGGCACCGCTGCTGCCAGGGATATTATGAAAGCAATAATGAATGTGTCCGTAAGTTGAGCTTTATGCCAAAGAACATACACAATCTATAGTTAATGCCATATGTTACGGTTCTCCAACCAAGGGTTATGTGACACTTCCTACATCCAACTTGCACCATAGTGTTCCCGTTGCTAGAGGCACCGCCAAACAGTGTCCATAGAGAGGGATATTTATGGCCTGCAGTCAGGCAGGGAGGCAGGAGGCTCCGGTTAGAACGCCCATTTTTTCAACTTGTAGAAGACTCCCCGATCTTCAGTTGCTGCAACATAAACGGCCAGAGAGTAGTCCTACCACCCTGCGCTACAGGTGCCATGCTGTCCTGGCACAGGATGGTGAACCAGCCTCACACTGGTTGCTACATAGAAACATTGCTTGGGTTCGTTAGGTGATAGACACACTGGCCACCTCTCTATCTTATTCCTACTTAACATGCTTACTCAGATTGCAATTGCTACCTAAGTCCAATGGGCCCTGGCATCTGATGGGTTTTGCCTGGTACTGACGTCAACCCTGGTCCTGCACTGATATCCAATTATATACCGAGTAACTAAGGTATCCCCTTGGCTTTCAGCTCTGATTAGCACTGGATTGTTCCTTACTGGATGGCATAGTTACTGGTGTTGCAGAGGTAGTAATTGCAACCACACCCCAACATCCTGGAGGCCCATAGTCCATGCAACCACAAGAGGAAGTAATATGATAAAGTGCACTGTGTCTTCTGACTACATTGGATCCATGAAGTCATCCATGGATACAGTAAATACATGATGTATTGATGTGATGATAGAAGTCCATGTCTAGTACTTCCACCATGGCCCAGAACATCAAAGCAGTTCCTCTTCCCGAAGGTTACTCAAGACTGACTCATAGACCTTGCAGGGCCTGTACTTGGATCTGTAATAGGAGCTTTGCTGCTTTGCCTGGTACTGATGCCAGCTCTGGTCCTACACTCAAATCCAACTTCATAGCTAAAAAACAAGACTTTCCCTCAGTTTCCAGCTTGATTTGCACTGGAGAATGAACACTCATCCAAGTGCTGAAGCCAACCATGCTCTCCTCACAATGCTACTCCTACAGGGTATCATACATGGTCACCAGGTCATAGTATGAAACCCTGGACTGTTCCTCCTGAATGGCATAGTAACTGGTGTTGCAGAGGTAGTAATTGCAACCATGTCCCAACACCATGGAGGCTCAGAGTCCATCCAACCACACGAGGAAGCAATATGATAAAGTGGTTCTATGTCTTCTGACTACACTGGATGGCGTCATCACTGGATACAATGAATATATGTTGTATAGATGTGATGGTGAAAGGTCAAGGACTTTTGTTTCCACCAGGGCCCAGAACATCCATGTAGTTCCTCTTCCTGAAGATATCTCAAGACTGACTTCTAGATTCTGCATGGCCTCTAGTTGGATCGGTAACAGGTTCTTCGCTGCTTTGCTTGGTACTGATGCCTGTTTTGGGTCTACACTCATATCCAACTTCATAGCTGGAATCGAAACCTTTCCCTTGGTTTTCAACTGCACTGGAAATTTCATACTAATACAAGTGCTGAAGACAACATGGCCTTCCTACAATGCTACTGCTATAGGGAATCATACATGGTCACCACCAGGTCATCGTATGATGCCCCGGACTGTTCCTTCCAGATTGTATAGTTATTGTTATTGCAAAGGTGGCAATTGCAACCAAGCCAACCAAGCCATAATATCTCAGAGGTCCATAGTCCACCAAACCAAAGCAATACGATAAAGTGGTGCTACGTCTTCTGACTACCTTGGATGGAGTCGTCTCTGGCTCAATGAATACATGTTGTATAGATGTAATGGAAGAAGGTCCAGTTCTAGTGCTTCCATCAGGACCCAGAATATTCAAGCAGCTGCTCTTCTTGAAGGCTCCTCAAGACTGACTTGTAGACCCTACAGGGCCTCTAGTTGGATATACATGAGGTTCTTTGCTCCAGTATTTATATTAAAACCCCTTTCCAGCTCTGCTGGGAGCTTCACGAATCTGCAAACAGCGTTCTGCAACTTGCAATAACTCCACGTTTTTCATTTTATCTTGGATGCGTCTCAATGTGGCAGAGACTCCTAGCGCAGCTCCACCCCACTGCTTGGATGTGTGAGCAGGGACCCTGCCAAGATTCTCTGGTGCCATCTGCATTGTCCCGAGTATGGTCCAGCGAGGACATGAAATCCATGTTTCTTCATATATTGATTATGTTTCCACTCTGATACATCTGGATGTGAAGGAACGAGTCTCCTGAGAAGTAAAGGGATTACAATCGCCAACTAAATGATTCCAGATGGAGACATTAACCCTTACTTTATCCAACTATATCTATGTAAGGACTGTACATGAGGTGCAAGAGCACTGCTAGTCCAGGGTGAACCTTCACAGTCCGTGGAAAGATTGATGTAGTGCTGTTAGTGTGCAGAATGCAGAACGTGAACTGTTATATCAATGTCTCAATGATGACACTTGGGGTATATTGTCACGTACCGAGCGAGGAGGAGGCTTAGGTAACACGCTGATACTTAGGGGAAAGGATAATAACACTGATATTTGGGGGACAGGATAATGACAGGATGATACTTGGGGGACAGGATAATGACACGCTGAAACTTGGGGGACAGGATAATGACACACTGATACTTGGGGTACAGGATAATGACACACTGACACTTGGGGGACAGGATAATGACACACTGATACTTGGGGTACAGGATAATGACACGCTGATACTTGGGGGACAGGATAATGACACACTGATACTTGGGGTGCAGGATAATGACACGCTGACACTTGGGGTACAGGATAATGACGCTGATACTTGGGGTACAGGATAATGACACGCTGATACTTGGGGTACAGGATAATGACACACTGACACTTGGGGTACAGGATAATGACATGCTGATACTTGGGGTACAGGATAATGACATGCTGATACTTGGGGGACGGGATAATGACACGCTGACACTTGGGGGACAGGATAATGACACGCAGATACTTGGGGGGACAGGATAATGACACGCTGACACTTGGGGACAGGATAATGACACACTGATACTTGGGGGACAGGATAATGACACACTGATACTTGGGGGACAGGATAATGACACACTGATACTTCGGGGACAGGATAATGACACACTGATACTTGGGGGACAGGATAATGATACACTGATACTTGGGGGACAGGATAATGATACACTGATACTTGGGGGACAGGATAATGACACGCTGACACTTGGGGGACGGGATAATGACACGCTGACACTTGGGGGACGGGATAATGACACGCTGACACTTGGGGGACAGGATAATGACACACTGATACTTGGGGGACAGGATAATGACACACTGACACTTGGGGGACAGGATAATGACACGCTGATACTTGCGGGACAGGATAATGACACACTGACACTTGGGGGACAGGATAATGACACACTGATACTTGGGGGACAGGATAATGACACACTGACACTTGGGGTACAGGATAATGACACGCTGATACTTGGGGGACAGGATAATGACACGCTGATACTTGGGGGACAGGATAATGATACACTGACACTTGGGGGACAGGATAATGATACACTGACACTTGGGGGACAGGATAATGACACTCTGATACTTCAGGTACAGGATAATGACACGCTGACACTTGGGGGACAGGATAATAACACTGATATTTGGGGGGACAGGATAATGACACGCTGACACTTGGGGTACAGGATAATGACACACTGACACTTGGGGTACAGGATAATGACACACTGATACTTGGGGTACAGGATAATGACACACTGATACTTGGGGGACAGGATAATGATACACTGACACTTGGGGGACAGGATAATGACACTCTGATACTTGAGGTACAGGATAATGACACGCTGACACTTGGGGGACAGGATAATAACACTGATATTTGGGGGGACAGGATAATGACACGCTGACACTTGGGGTACAGGATAATGACACGCTGATACTTGGGGTACAGGATAATGAAACGCTAATACTTGGGGGACAGGATAATGACACACTGATACTTGGGGGATAGGATAATGACATACTGACACTTGGGGGACAGGATAATAACATACTGACACTTGGGGGACAGGATAATGACACACTGACACTTGGGGTACAGGATAATGACACACTGATACTTGGGGGGCAGGATAATGACACGCTGATACTTGGAGACAGGATAATGACACACTGACATTTGGGGTACGGGATAATGACACGCTAATACTTGGGGTACAGGATGACACACTGATACTTGGGGTATGGGGTAATGACAAGCTGACACGTGGGGTACAGGATAATGACACGCTGACACTTGGGGTACAGGATAATGATGCACTGATACTTGGGGTACAGGATAATGACACGCTGATACTTGGGGGATAGGATAATGACATGCTGATACTTGGGGGACAGGATAATGACACGCTGATACTTGGGGGACAGGATAATGACACGCTGATACTTGGGGGACAGGATAATGACATACTGACACTTGGGGGACAGGATAATAACATACTGACACTTGGGGGACAGGATAATGACACAATGACACTTGGGGTACAGGATAATGATGCACTGATACTTGGGGTACAGGATAATGACACGCTGATACTTGGGGGATAGGATAATGACATGCTGATACTTGGGGTACAGGATAATGACACGCTGATACTTGGGGTACAGGATAATGACACGCTGATACTTGGGGGGCAGGATAATGACACGCTGATACTTGGAGACAGGATAATGACACACTGACATTTGGGGTACGGGATAATGACACGCTAATACTTAGGGTACAGGATGACACACTGATACTTGGGGTATGGGGTAATGACAAGCTGACACGTGGGGTACAGGATAATGACACGCTGACACTTGGGGTACAGGATAATGACACGCTGATACTTGTGGGACAGGATAATGACACACTGACACTTGGGGTACAGGATAATGACACGCTGATACTTGGGGTACAGGATAATGACATGCTGATACTTGGGGGACAGGATAATGGCACACTGATACTTGGGGTATGGGGTAATGACAAGCTGACACGTGGGGTACAGGATAATGACACGCTAACACTTGGGGTAGAGGATGATGACACACTGATACTTGGGGGACAGGATAATGACACACTGATACTTGGGGGACAGGATAATGACCCGCTGATACTTGGGGTACAGGATAATGACACGCTGATATTTGGGGGACAGGATAATAACACTGATATTTGGGGTACAGGATAATGACACGCTGATACTTGGGGTACAGGATGATGACATGCTGATGTTCGGGGTACAGATGAAGCACAGTGATGTTATCATTGTCAACGCCACTTCATTCGCCTTTCGTGGAAACTAGTCGATACGTTCTAAAGCCGCTGGTGTTATTACACAGGGGTGATATGTGATGTGGGAGCAGATATCAGACCCGCTCGCTCTCCGGCCCGCTGTCCCTGGCCTCTGCCTGTCCTTATCTCCGTGGTGATAACTTTCAGAGGCAGCACTGTGTGTTCTGGCTTCGCGCCTCGCTGCTGACGTTTCCTTGGAGACGACGTCCATGTTGTCTTTGGCTTCGGCCTCCTGATTGACTCCAGTCCTCCCAGTTGGGATTGGTTTTTCTGGGCAGTGGATAAGAGCGTAGTATTCGGTCACCGCTGACCAAGACAGGTCACTGCTGGTAGCAGGAGCTCCAACATGGAGGCCTTCTTGGCTGAGTCCTGCGGGGGCCGGAGAGACAATGCCGCTCTTGTCAGATAACATATTCTGAATCCAAGATCCACATTATCAGCGTTCTGCATCCATCGTCTTCTGATCCTGTGAAGCCTCTCGTATGCCGGAGAGGTCACACAGCTTTCCCAGCCTGCTGAACGGCATATGTGTCGTACACATCTGTATAAGGGCTCAATCACATGGGCAGACGCGCATTTTGGTTGCGTAAATACACGGCATACTCACAGGACCAAAAATTGCTTACACCTGCGTCTGTCGCCAGCGCCTGCGGGTTTTTGGGCGCAGGAAGGCTCATGTATTGTTGCGTAAATATGCAGTGAATAATCTCGTATTAGGGCGGCTTCAGTCGAGCGTATTCCCAAATACGCTCTCTGCACGAGTGTATTTTGCGCGTCTGCCATAGTTACGCAGGTACCGCTAGTTCACATGGGCCCTGATTGATATCGCTATTAGGGCATCTGCGGACGGGCGTAGGTGTAGATACGCTTGAGAGAGCGTGACGTGATCAGGCTGTGAAGGGAGCGCTTTTACGCACGTAGCAGTGTTGTTTATTGTACTTTCCTGCGCTGCCGAACCGTTCATATCGGCGCGGGACACACCTGCCTCGTGATTGAACTGGCTGAGCAATCTAATTAGTCCCAAGTGTTATCAATTAACAATGTGAAATCGCGGAGTTCCGTGTGCGGTTTTGTACGGATGGGTTTGGAATTTGAAGAATGTGTGAAGACCGGGGACTGCGTAGAACCTTCTGGCAATGGCAGTGACAGGTTCCCCACGTGTTTGCCAGCGACGCTATACATAAAGCCATAGCTGTACACGAAGCTGGTCTGATGAAGAGGTAGAGAACCTCGAAACGTGTTGTGGGAATGGGTATTCCTGCAAGAATACGCTCGCCTGAGAGCGACCTAAGCTTCGGTTTACACAGGACAGGTACTGTTCGAATAGTCACTGGAAATAGTCGCTACAGCGAGTGGTCAGTGTATGAACGACTAATGTTCGTGTGCTTTTTTTACACATTGTTCACCTTTGAGGTCTCGAAAGCGCTCACCTCCCTGCAAAGTTGTTGGCTGGTCGGTGAAAGACATACGATCGCCTATTTACACCAGACGATTAATCAAACGGCGACTATTTTTAGGTGAGCTGAAAGAACGCGACTAGTGAACGTATTCTCACTTGGTTGGTGGCCGTGTTTACACGGAACAATTGTAGAACGCACTACATAAGTATTGCAGTGTACTATCCTAGCAATTGAATTAGTGCCTCTTCAAGTCCTCTTGAGGGACTCAAAAAATTGCAGCAAAAAAGTTCCATAATGTTTAATTTTTAGAAAGAAATCCAGTGAAAAAAATGTATGCAGTTTACTCACAAAAAAAAAACATTTTAAATGGATAAAAGATTTTTTTAAGCAGCACATTATAGGTAGTAGCGCGTTCGTAATAACCCAGACAGTGAAAATATTCTATTATTTATCTCACATGCTGAAAACCATAAAAATAATGGTAAACTGCAACGCCAGAATTGCTGTTTTTCTTTTGTTCGTTTCCCAAAAAATGCAATAAAAAGCAATCCAAAAGTCAAACTGGTAGAAATAAACACTCCAGCTCTTCCCGCAAAAAAAACAAGCCCACAGAGCCGGTCACTAAGAGGTTAACATCACATCTCCTGAGGCTCGGGATTTCTGATAACCTACATATTGGCCGCTCCCAATGTTGACGGTCCTTCATGTGGCATCCATTAATATGGACTCCTGGAGGACCCCCAGGACACTGAAATAGAGATGAGCGAACCTACTCGTTTCGAGTAATTACTCTATCGAGCACCGCGATTTTCGAGTACTTCTGTACTCGGGTGAAAAGATTCGGGGGGCGCCTGGGGGTGGGGGGGAGGCGTGGCAGAGCAAGGGGTAGCAGCGGGGAACAGGGGGGAGCCCTCTCTCTCTCCCTCTCCCCCCCACTCCCCGCTGCAGCCCCCCACTCACCCACGGCGCCCCCTGAATCTTTTCACCCGAGTATGGAGGTACTCGAAAATCGCGGCGCTCGGGCGAAAAAGGGGCGTGGCCGAGTACGCTCGCTCATCTCTACACTGAAACCAACTGCTGCTAAGTGGTTGGCAGGTAATGCTACACTGCCCCTTGTGGCGCTGCTGATCTCAGGGTGTGTCGCCCGTTATGACTAGAAGTTGCCGCCTCTCCATAGACTTTTTTGGAGGTGCCCAGTGTATAATTCTCAATTTGCGTCAAAAAACGCATACAAATCACCGCCAAGGGCTTATTCACGCGGGCGTATTTGTGCCTCGCCTTACACATGTAATATTTGTCTACGCACTAAATGGGTTCGTTCACATCTGCATACTTTTCACGTGATGGTCGATCGCATGAAAAAATACCCGACACGCCCTATTTTGCTGCGTATTACGCACCACAATAGACCAGTGGATGGGCTGGCGCAAATACGCAGTAATTACGCAGGAAACCTGCATTTTCACACTTATTTGCGCCTTATTTGGGCCCTTCTATGTATTTTTTCATGTGGGCAAATACGCACTGTTTTTGCGCACACAAAAATCTACGGGAGCGGTAAAATAAGCGGGTAAGGTCTCCTGCAGACGAGGGTTTTTGCGCACGCAAAAAAAATCGCTTGCGAAAACCGCAGACGACAGAAGCCATTGATCTCAATGTGTTTCTTCACATTCGGAGCCATTGCCTGTCCACTACGTGCGAAGATCCCCGAAGGCTGCGCTCGCACACTGCTGATTTGCTGCAGATTTTATCCTTTCAATCGAATCTGTGGAAGGTCTGCACTAAAATGCGTGACAAAATCTGCAGCAAATCAGTGCCATGTGAGCGCTCCCTAGTGGTGCAGGTTTTCGCCGCAGCCAAAAATCCGTACCATTTCTGCTATGTGTGAACGCACCCTATAAGAAAAACTGTCCGAGCGCCCTTACTACATACAGGTCATCTAGCGGAACCAACTAACAGATAAACAGGCCTTGTTGCCCATAACAACCAATCACAGCGCAGCTTTCATTTTACCACAGCAGTGTAAGAATAGGCAACCAATCACAGCGCAGCTTTCATTTTACCACAGCAGTTTCAGAAATGAAAGCTGAGCTGTGATTGGTTCTAGGTCTGACTGTGAGGCCCAGTGTGTTACGTCTGGTGAGGGCCTGCAGGGGGCGCAGTGTGATACAGGGGTTCTACTTATACATGTTATTACACATACAATGATTGGTCTGATGATATGTTCTCTTTGCAGCACACTGCAGCAGGGAATGTGTACATGGCAGATGTGAAGCCCCAAATCAGTGCCAGTGTGCGCCAGGCTGGCGAGGAAAAGATTGCTCCAGCGGTAAGCCATGATTGCTTGTTGTTGCCCACAGGGGGCATTATGTATGCAGCTCATATTCAGGTGTTTATAGATCTCCCCCTGGTGTAACGGAGTATGTTGGTGTGGGAACACAGGAATGGCGCTCCATACTATTGGATGCCAGATCACTAGAGGTTTTTACATTCCCTACTGAGCTGTTCATTACGTGTTCTCTGCGAGGACTGAGCCAGGGAAAGATGTCCGCCCCGAATATTCCCAGGCAGGGAAGTCCCTGGGGGACCTTATATTTTGTATTTTGCAGAAGCACTGCTCTGACAGAGAAAGAAGCTACAACCTCATAATAAGCTGTAACAGTGCATTATGGGAAGTAGTGGAATAACCCCTCCCCCTCCGTAATGGAAAATAAACTGCTATGAGTGACATACGGTGAGGGGGAAGGCTGTCACAATATAATTATATACTAGGATCACAACACAATATAAAGAAGACCCTCAAGATACAGAATATAGAGCGGATGATTCATAGAGAGATAATTCTACATTATCGCATATCCATCTATCTATCTTATATCTATCAATCTCTCTATCTATCTTTTATCTATCTATCCATCTTATATCTATCTCCTATCTCATATCTATCTCTAACAATCTCTCTCTCTCATATCCATCTATCTAATATCTATCTATCTATCATCTATCTATCTATCTATCTTATATCTCTATCTATCTATCTATCTCATATCTATCTATCTATCTATCTCCTATCTATCTATCTATCTATCTAATATCTATCTATCTATCTCCTATCTATCTATCTATCTATCTATCTATCTATCTCATATCTATCTATCTATCTATCTATCTATCTATCTATCTCATATCTATCTATCTATCTATCTCATATCTATCTATCTATCTATCTATCTCATATCTATCTATCTATCTATCTATCTATCTATCTATCTATCTATGTATCTCATATCTATCTGTCTATCTATCTATCTATCTCATATCTATCTATCTATCATCTATCTCCTATCTATCTATCTATCTATCTCATATCTATCTATCTATCTATCTTATATCTCTATCTATCTATCTATCTATCTTATATCTCTATCTATCTACCTATCTAATATCTCTATCTATCTCATATCTATCTAGCTATCTATCTCATATCTATCTATCTATCTATCTATCTATCTATCTATCTATCTATCTATCTATCTCTCATATCTATCTATCTATCTATCTCATATCTATCTATCTATCTCATATCTATCTATCTATCTCATATCTATCTATCTATCTCATATCTATCTATCTATCCCATATCTATCTATCTATCTATCCATCTATCTATCTATCCATCTATCTATCTATCTATCTATCTCATATCCATCTATCTATCTATCTATCTATCTATCTATCTCATAGCTATCTATCTATCTATCTATCTCATATTTATCTATCTATCTATCTATCTATCTATCTATCTATCTATCTATCTATCTATCTCATATCTATCTATCTATCTATCTATCTATCTATCTCATATCTATCTATCTATCTCCTATCTATCTCTCTATCTATCTCATATCTATCTATCTATCTCATATCTATCTATCTATCTATCTATCTATCTATCTATCTATCTATCTATCTATCTATCTATCTATCCATATATCTAACTCATATCTATGTCTGTCTATCTATCTCTCTGATATCTATCATTTACTTGCCAAGTAATACTGTGTTTCCTTTATTCATATACACAGTTGATTTTGAGAGCTGTTCATAACTTTGCTGGTTTCCCTTGGAAACAGTCAGCAGTTTGGTTCCTCTCTATCATGTAACCTAACAGCTTAGTTTAAAGGGCCACTGCCCCCTCACCTGATTGCTTGTCACGCTCTGGAGGTCTCCTCTGTGTATTCTAGCCACTTCCCTGCAGTGAAGCCCCTGTCTGATGCTTATCAGACACTATCTTGATGCTGAAAGATTTTGGTTTCCCTTTCATGTCTATGCCATGATGCATCAACACAGCTATACCGTTTCTTTCTTCTGGGGTGGGACAAATTAATTATCATTCATATCTCTTAAGTTCAGCTAAATAAGCTACAGTCCATGGGTATACAATCAGCAGGATGAGCTGTGATCTCCTCTATTATACCTGTGTGACAGGATGTTACAGGTCCTGTGTAACAGCCTCAACACAGACTAAGAAACTGACTAGAAAACAAACACATAATCCCAAGTAGATCTGAGCTGGTCAGTACTAAGGTCACATGACCATCAGAGGAAAAAGAGGCTGGGAGTTTGATAGGAAGGAATAACTAACCAAGGTTATAAGTAAGCTACAACTAGCTCACGTATATATATACTGGGAGGATAGATACATAATGAATGAATTAAAAAAATCACCCTTTCAACTGTGTGTAACTGTCACCTCAACGCCCACAATGCACTGCTCTGATTACTGGAAGCCAGCAGAATTCTTTATTATACCTGGCGAATGCTGTACATTCTTGGTCAGATGTGTAATTTGTATTTAAAGGGCCCAGAGCAGGTGATGATGTGTTAGATTGATGAGTACATGTATGTTGTGGGATCGGATCATTCATTAAATGCTGTTATTGTAATTCCAGCCTGTGAACCTCACTTATGGGGTCCAAAATGCAACAATTCCTGTAACTGCCTGAACAATGGGGTGTGTGACCCCGTCGCGGGCTCCTGCATCTGCCCTCCAGGGTACAAGGATTCATTGTGTGAAGAGCCCTGTGACCCTGGCACCTATGGGTTGAATTGTTTACTGGACTGTCAATGTATGAACGGAGCCAACTGTGAACCTCAGAACGGAACATGTATTTGTCCGGAAGGATTCACGGGACCATAGTGAGTATTGCTTCCTGACTGCAGTAGTACTACAAGGCCCAGCAGGAGGGTTACCATATAAAGGTTTGAAGAGTCTTTAAACATATTAAAAGGAATTATGTCTCTGCTCTTTTTTTTGCAGCTGTGAGATCAGATGTAAAGAAGTTCAGCCTTCCCAGTACCAATGCCCAGAGTTTTGCCCATGCCAGAGTGGAGGTATCTGTAACCAGAGCGGTGGGGAGTGCAGCTGCCCTCCGGGATGGATGGTGAGGCCTTGTGATCACTCATTACCTCCATGACATTGCTAGCTATAGTCAGTAAGTGCACATGTGGGGGGGTGTCCCTGGTACTTGACTTGGGGCTTCCTTGGTGATCTTGGATAGTGTTGGAGGCTCTGGGTGTAGCTCACCTAAGGTCTGGGAGCCGGCATCTATAGTTTAAGCAACAAACTTTAATGAAATGTTGAAAAACACAGTTAAATAGTTTGCCTTTTTCCGGGGTCACTCACGACCATGCAATTATCGGCTATTGCTGAGGATCTGCATAAGTGCTATTGCGTTAAAAGTCCAGTACCCATTTACCTGGCTTCTCAAATTTCTTACCCGGCCACCAGTAATGTAGTCTCTGGCAGCTCTGTATCACATCAACATTGTCAAGCAGTAGGGGGGAGGGGAGCGAGGAGGCAGAAGTCTCTCCAATGCTCGAATTCAACTCAGCCTTTATCTAAAAGAAAAGTCTGCCCGTTAAGGAGCTCGTGCCAGTAGGGCTAATCCTGCACACCTCAGTTTCTCTCACATCAGGGAATATCCCTAACTTCTCACTCCACGGCATGGCTGCACAGATTTAGAGGAATATTCCAAGCTCCCTACAATGCAGTATAGCTGCACATACACAGAGGAGCATCTACAGCTCTTCACACTGCAGCATAGCTGTACATACACAGAGGAGCATCTCCAGATCTTCACACTGCAGCATAGATGTACATATACACAGGAGCATCCCCAGCTCTTCACAATACAGCATAGCTGCACATACACAGAGGAGCATCCCCAGCTCCTCACACTGCAACATAGCTGCACATTCACAGAAGAGCATCCGCAGCTCTTCACACTGCAGCACAGCTGCACATACACAGGAAAGCATCCCCAGCTCTTCACACTGCAGCATAGCTGCACATTCTCAGAAGAGCATCCCCAGCTCTTCACACTGCAGCATAGCTGCACATTCGCAGAAGAGCATCCCCAGCTCTTCACACTGCAGCATAGCTGCATATTCACAGAAGAGCATCCCCAGCTCTTCACACTGCAGCATAGCTGCACATTCTCAGAAGAGCATCCCCAGCTCTTCACACTGCAGCATAGCTGCAAAGACTGACCCATTAGGCCTCCCTCACACAGACAGCTAAACGCTGTACAACACTCCCATTCATTTCAATGGGGCTGTTCACACAAGCGTCAAAACACAGCATCATTGCACCAATCTCAGCCATTCATTGATTGCCTTAGACAATCAGAGCTCGCCGGCTCTGATTGGCTGAGCCAGTGCCGAGAATCAATCACAGCAATCTCTTGCTGGAGGCGGAGTTCTCAAACTTCGCTACCAGCAGTAGATGATCTGTCAGTGCACGGGAAGGCTGGAGCAGCGCCGGAGATCAGCGGTAGGGACCTGGATGGCACCTCCTAGGTGAGTATTGCTTTTTTTTCAGCTTCCTTGGCTGCTGAAACTGGGCTGAAACCGCAGTAAACGTAGTGTTGAAAAACTGCGTTTCTGCAAAAGCCTGTGTGAGCGAGGCCTTACTGTCGATTCTTCCGACTAGAGAGCTGCTCCTTGTTCCTCCCTCTTTAAAAGTCATAATAGTTTATAAATCAATGACACAGCAGAACATCAAATGAACAATAAAAAAGTCAGCAACTACCATACCATCACCTTAATCACCTACAAGACCAGCTACAAAGTGACAACCATTCAGGGCCCCTGTAACATTACCACAGGCAGTGCCTCCATAATACTGCTATCTAAAGTACTCCTGTACAAAGCAAGCCAGAGAGCTCCCATATAGTGCCATTCAGTGTGCTATAACAATCGTAGAGTGATGCCACAATGTGCCAGCCAGTCTGGGATCCCAATAACCTACTTTCACCCCAACTGTGTGCCTCTGCAGTGTGAACCCCAACACGTAATCTTTTCACATAATCATGTATTATTTATGATGCCCCCAAAACACATCCCAGATGAGACTGTAATTATCTTTCTTTCCATAGGGTCCTATGTGCTCCATCCCCTGCCCACCGGGATACTTTGGATCTGGATGCAAGCAGAAATGCCCTTGTCATAATGGTGGGCAGTGTGATCCAGAAAATGGGCAATGTCACTGCTCCCTGGGGTTCACGGGGGATGGGTAAGTGCCAATGGAAGTGGCTTTCCAATGACAATCAGTAGTAATGTCTTTGGAATGAGAAGGGAAATCACAACTGTTTATAGACCATTTCTGGTTTATCAAAGCAGATCTAACTTCCCAGGCTCCCTAAGCTTCAATATAAGCCTACACAAGAGGTACGAATATTATTGCTATAATACCGCTGTATTACATAATATAACTACAATAAAACCACTGCTATGTAGAAAATATAACAACTATAACACTGCCAACTACATACAAAAATAAAACTACTATAATACTGCCCCCTATGTACAAGAATATAACTACTATAATACTGCCCCCTATGTACAAGAATATAACTACTATAATACTACCTCCTATGTACAAGAATATAACTACTATAATACTGCCTCCTATGTAAAAGAATATAACTACTATAATACTGCTCCTATGTAGAAGAATATAACTACTATAATACTGCCCCCTATGTACAAGAATATAACTACTATAATACTGTCCCCTATGTACAAGAATATAACTACTATAATACTGCCCACTGTGTACTAGAATATAACTACTATAATACTGCCCCCTATGTACAAGAATATAACTACTATAATACTGCCCCCTATGTACAAGAATATAACTACTATAATACTACCTCCTATGTACAAGAATATAACTACTATAATACTGCCTCCTATGTACAAGAATATAACTACTATAATACTGCTCCTATGTACAAGAATATAACTACTATAATACTACCCCCTATGTACAAGAATATAACTACTATAATACTGCTCCTATGTACAAGAATATAACTACTATAATACTGCCCCCTATGTACAAGAATATAACTACTATAATACTGCTCCTATGTACAAGAATATAACTACTATAATACTGCTCCTATATACAAGAATATAACTACTATAATACTGCCCCCCTATGTACAAGAATATAACTACTATAATACTGCCCCCTATGTACAAGAATATAACTACTATAATACTGCTCCTGTGTACAAGAATATAACTACTATAATACTGCCTCCTATGTACAAGAATATAACTACTATAATACTGCCCCCTATGTACAAGAATATAATTACTACAATACTGCCTCCTATGTACAAGAATATAACTACTATAATACTGCCCCCTATGTACAAGAATATAACTACTATAATACTACCTCCTATGTACAAGAATATAACTACTATAATACTGCCTCCTATGTAAAAGAATATAACTACTATAATACTGCTCCTATGTACAAGAATATAACTACTATAATACTGCCCCCTATGTACAAGAATATAACTACTATAATACTGTCCCCTATGTACAAGAATATAACTACTATAATACTGCCCCCTATGTACAAGAATATAACTACTATAATACTGCCCCCTGTGTACAAGAATATAACTACTATAATACTGCCCCCTATGTACAAGAATATAACTACTATAATACTGCCCCCTATGTACAAGAATATAACTACTATAATACTACCTCCTATGTACAAGAATATAACTACTATAATACTGCCTCCTATGTACAAGAATATAACTACTATAATACTGCTCCTATGTACAAGAATATAACTACTATAATACTACCCCCTATGTACAAGAATATAACTACTATAATACTGCTCCTATGTACAAGAATATAACTACTATAATACTGCCCCCCCTATGTACAAGAATATAACTACTATAATACTGCCCCCTATGTACAAGAATATAACTACTATAATACTGCTCCTATGTACAAGAATATAACTACTATAATACTGCTCCTATATACAAGAATATAACTACTATAATACTGCCCCCCTATGTACAAGAATATAACTACTATAATACTGCCCCCTATGTACAAGAATATAACTACTATAATACTGCTCCTGTGTACAAGAATATAACTACTATAATACTGCCTCCTATGTACAAGAATATAACTACTATAATACTGCCCCCTATGTACAAGAATATAATTACTACAATACTGCCTCCTATGTACAAGAATATAACTACTATAATACTGCCCCTATGTGCAAGAATATAACTACTATAATACTGCTCCTATGTACAAGAATATAACTACTATTATACTGCCCCCTATGTACAAGACTATAACTACTATAATACTGCCCCCTATGTACAAGAATATAACTACTATAATACTGACCCCTATGTACAAGAAAATAACTACTATAATACTGCTCCTATGTACAAGAAAATAACTACTATAATACTGCCCCCTATGTACAAGAATATAACTACTATAATACTGCCCCCTATGTACAAGAATATAACTACTATAATACTACCTCCTATGTACAAGAATATAACTACTATAATACTGCCTCCTATGTACAAGAATATAACTACTATAATACTGCTCCTATGTACAAGAATATAACTACTATAATACTACCCCCTATGTACAAGAATATAACTACTATAATACTGCTCCTATGTACAAGAATATAACTACTATAATACTGCCCCCCTATGTACAAGAATATAACTACTATAATACTGCCCCCTATGTACAAGAATATAACTACTATAATACTGCTCCTATGTACAAGAATATAACTACTATAATACTACCCCCTATGTACAAGAATATAACTACTATAATACTGCTCCTATGTACAAGAATATAACTACTATAATACTGCCCCCCTATGTACAAGAATATAACTACTATAATACTGCCCCCTATGTACAAGAATATAACTACTATAATACTGCCTACTATGTACAAGAATATAACTACTATAATACTGCCCCCTATGTACAAGAATATAACTACTATAATACTGCCCCTATGTACAAGAATATAACTACTATAATACTGCCCCCTATGTACAAGAAAATAACTACTATAATACTGCCTCCTATGTACCAGAATATAACTACTATAATACTGCCCCCTATGTACAAGAATATAACTACTATAATACTGCCTCCTATGTACAAGAATATAACTACTATAATACTGCCTCCTGTGTACAAGAATATAACTACTATAATACTGCTCCTATGTACAAGAATATAACTACTATAATACTGCTCCTATGTACAAGAATATAACTACTATAATACTGCTCCTATGTACAAGAATATAACTACTATAATACTGCTCCTATGTACAAGAATATAACTACTATAATACTGCCTCCTATGTACCAGAATATAACTACTATAATACTGCCCCCTATGTACAAGAATATAACTACTATAATACTGCCTCCTATGTACAAGAATATAACTACTATAATACTGCCCCCTATGTACAAGAATATAACTACTATAATACTGCCTCCTATGTACAAGAATATAACTACTATAATACTGCCCCCTATGTACAAGAATATAACTACTATAATACTGCCCCTGCGTACAAGAATATAACTACTATAATACTGCCTCCTATGTACAAGAATATAACTACTATAATACTGCCCCCTATGTACAAGACTATAACTACTATAATACTGCCTCCTATGTACAAGAATATAACTACTATAATACTGCCTCCTATGTACAAGAATATAACTACTATAATACTGCCCCCTATGTACAAGAATATAACTACTATAATACTGCCCCCTATGTACAAGAATATAACTACTATAATACTGCTCCTATGTACAAGAATATAACTACTATAATACTGCCTCCTATGTACCAGAATATAACTACTATAATACTGCCCCCTATGTACAAGACTATAACTACTATAATACTGCCCCCTATGTACAAGAATATAACTACTATAATACTGACCCCTATGTACAAGAAAATAACTACTATAATACTACCTCCTATGTACAAGAATATAACTACTATAATACTGCCTCCTATGTACAAGAATATAACTACTATAATACTGCTCCTATGTACAAGAATATAACTACTATAATACTACCCCCTATGTACAAGAATATAACTACTATAATACTGCTCCTATGTACAAGAATATAACTACTATAATACTGCCCCCCTATGTACAAGAATATAACTACTATAATACTGCCCCCTATGTACAAGAATATAACTACTATAATACTGCTCCTATGTACAAGAATATAACTACTATAATACTACCCCCTATGTACAAGAATATAACTACTATAATACTGCTCCTATGTACAAGAATATAACTACTATAATACTGCCCCCCTATGTACAAGAATATAACTACTATAATACTGCCCCCTATGTACAAGAATATAACTACTATAATACTGCCTACTATGTACAAGAATATAACTACTATAATACTGCCCCTATGTACAAGAATATAACTACTATAATACTGCCCCTATGTACAAGAATATAACTACTATAATACTGCCCCCTATGTACAAGAAAATAACTACTATAATACTGCCTCCTATGTACAAGAATATAACTACTATAATACTGCCTCCTATGTACAAGAATATAACTACTATAATACTGCCTCCTGTGTACAAGAATATAACTACTATAATACTGCTCCTATGTACAAGAATATAACTACTATAATACTGCTCCTATGTACAAGAATATAACTACTATAATACTGCTCCTATGTACAAGAATATAACTACTATAATACCGCCCTCTATGTACAAGAATATAACTACTATAATACTGCCTCCTATGTAAAAGAATATAACTACTATAATACTGCCTCCTATGTACAAGAATATAACTACTATAATACTGCCCCTATATACAAGAATATAACTACTATAATACTGCCCCCCTATGTACAAGAATATAACTACTATAATACTGCTCCTATGTACAAGAATATAACTACTATAATACTGCTCCTATATACAAGAATATAACTACTATAATACTGCCCCCCTATGTACAAGAATATAACTACTATAATACTGCCCCCTATGTACAAGAATATAACTACTATAATACTGCTCCTGTGTACAAGAATATAACTACTATAATACTGCCTCCTATGTACAAGAATATAACTACTATAATACTGCCCCCTATGTACAAGAATATAACTACTATAATACTGCCCCCTATGTACAAGAATATAATTACTACAATACTGCCTCCTATGTACAAGAATATAACTACTATAATACTGCCCCTATGTGCAAGAATATAACTACTATAATACTGCTCCTATGTACAAGAATATAACTACTATAATACTGCCCCCTATGTACAAGACTATAACTACTATAATACTGCCCCCTATGTACAAGAATATAACTACTATAATACTGACCCCTATGTACAAGAAAATAACTACTATAATACTGCTCCTATGTACAAGAAAATAACTACTATAATACTGCCCCCTATGTACTAGAATATAACTACTATAATACTGCTCCTATGTACAAGAATATAACTACTATAATACTGCTCCAATGTACAAGAATATAACTACTATAATACTGCCTCCTATGTACAAGAATATAACTACTATAATACTGACCCCTATGTACAAGAAAATAACTACTATAATACTGCTCCTATGTACAAGAAAATAACTACTATAATACTGCCCCCTATGTACAAGAATATAACTACTATAATACTGCCCCCTATGTACAAGAATATAACTACTATAATACTGCTCCAATGTACAAGAATATAACTACTATAATACTGCCTCCTATGTACAAGAATATAACTACTATAATACTGCCCCCTATGTACAAGAATATAACTACTATAATACTGCCCCTGCGTACAAGAATATAACTACTATAATACTGCCTCCTATGTACAAGAATATAACTACTATAATACTGCCCCCTATGTACAAGACTATAACTGCTATAATACTGCTCCTATGTACAAGAATATAACTACTATAATACTGCCTCCTATGTACCAGAATATAACTACTATAATACTGCCCCCTATGTACAAGAATATAGCTACTATAATACTGCCCCCTATGTACAAGAATATAACTACTATAATACTGCCTCCTATGTACAAGAATATAACTACTATAATACTGCCCCCTATGTACAAGAATATAGCTACTATAATACTGCCCCCTATGTACAAGAATATAACTACTATAATACTACCCCCTATGTACAAGAATATAACTACTATAATACTGCTCCTATGTACAAGAATATAACTACTATAATACTGCCCCCCTATGTACAAGAATATAACTACTATAATACTGCCCCCTATGTACAAGAATATAACTACTATAATACTGCTCCTATGTACAAGAATATAACTACTATAATACTACCCCCTATGTACAAGAATATAACTACTATAATACTGCTCCTATGTACAAGAATATAACTACTATAATACTGCCCCCCTATGTACAAGAATATAACTACTATAATACTGCCCCCTATGTACAAGAATATAACTACTATAATACTGCCTACTATGTACAAGAATATAACTACTATAATACTGCCCCCTATGTACAAGAATATAACTACTATAATACTGCCCCTATGTACAAGAATATAACTACTATAATACTGCCCCCTATGTACAAGAAAATAACTACTATAATACTGCCTCCTATGTACCAGAATATAACTACTATAATACTGCCCCCTATGTACAAGAATATAACTACTATAATACTGCCTCCTATGTACAAGAATATAACTACTATAATACTGCCTCCTGTGTACAAGAATATAACTACTATAATACTGCTCCTATGTACAAGAATATAACTACTATAATACTGCCCCCTATGTACAAGAATATAACTACTATAATACTGCTCCTATGTACAAGAATATAACTACTATAATACTGCCCCCCTATGTACAAGAATATAACTACTATAATACTGCCCCCTGTGTACAAGAATATAACTACTATAATACTGCCCCCTATGTACAAGAATATAACTACTATAATACTGCCCCCTATGTACAAGAATATAACTACTATAATACTGCCCCCTATGTACAAGAATATAACTACTATAATACTGCCTCCTATGTACAAGAATATAACTACTATAATACTGCCCTCTATGTACAAGAATATAACTACTATAATACTGCCCTCTATGTACAAGAATATAACTACTATAATACTGCCCCCTATGTACAAGAATATAACTACTATAATACTGCTCCTATGTACAAGAATATAATTACTATAATACTGCCCCTATGTACAAGGATATAACTACTATAATACTGCTCCCTATGTACAGGGATATAACTACTATAATACTGCCGCCTATGTACAAGAATATAACTACTATAATACTGCCTCCTATGTACAAGAATATAACTACTATAATACTGCCCCCTATGTACAAGAATATAACTACTATAATACTGCCCCCTATGTACAAGAATATAACTACTATAATACTGCCCCTATATACAAGAATATAACTACTATAATACTGCCCCCTATGTACAAGAATATAACTACTATAATACTGCCCCCTATGTACAAGAATATAACTACTATAATACTGCCCCTATATACAAGAATATAACTACTATAATACTGCCCCCCTATGTACAAGAATATAACTACTATAATACTGCTCCTATGTACAAGAATATAACTACTATAATACTGCTCCTATATACAAGAATATAACTACTATAATACTGCCCCCCTATGTACAAGAATATAACTACTATAATACTGCCCCCTATGTACAAGAATATAACTACTATAATACTGCTCCTGTGTACAAGAATATAACTACTATAATACTGCCTCCTATGTACAAGAATATAACTACTATAATACTGCCCCCTATGTACAAGAATATAACTACTATAATACTGCCCCCTATGTACAAGAATATAATTACTACAATACTGCCTCCTATGTACAAGAATATAACTACTATAATACTGCCCCTATGTGCAAGAATATAACTACTATAATACTGCTCCTATGTACAAGAATATAACTACTATAATACTGCCCCCTATGTACAAGACTATAACTACTATAATACTGCCCCCTATGTACAAGAATATAACTACTATAATACTGACCCCTATGTACAAGAAAATAACTACTATAATACTGCTCCTATGTACAAGAAAATAACTACTATAATACTGCCCCCTATGTACTAGAATATAACTACTATAATACTGCTCCTATGTACAAGAATATAACTACTATAATACTGCTCCAATGTACAAGAATATAACTACTATAATACTGCCTCCTATGTACAAGAATATAACTACTATAATACTGACCCCTATGTACAAGAAAATAACTACTATAATACTGCTCCTATGTACAAGAAAATAACTACTATAATACTGCCCCCTATGTACAAGAATATAACTACTATAATACTGCCCCCTATGTACAAGAATATAACTACTATAATACTGCTCCAATGTACAAGAATATAACTACTATAATACTGCCTCCTATGTACAAGAATATAACTACTATAATACTGCCCCCTATGTACAAGAATATAACTACTATAATACTGCCCCTGCGTACAAGAATATAACTACTATAATACTGCCGCCTATGTACAAGAATATAACTACTATAATACTGCCCCCTATGTACAAGAATATAACTACTATAATACTTTCCCCTATGTACAAGAATATAACTACTATAATACTGCCTCCTATGTACAAGAATATAACTACTATAATACTGCCCCCTATGTACAAGAATATAACTACTATAATACTGCCCCTGCGTACAAGAATATAACTACTATAATACTGCCGCCTATGTACAAGAATATAACTACTATAATACTGCCCCCTATGTACAAGAATATAACTACTATAATACTTTCCCCTATGTACAAGAATATAACTACTATAATACTGCCTCCTATGTACAAGAATATAACTACTATAATACTGCCCCCTATGTACAAGAATATAACTACTATAATACTGCCCCTGCGTACAAGAATATAACTACTATAATACTGCCCCTGCGTACAAGAATATAACTACTATAACACTGCCTCCTATGTACAAGAATATAACTACTATAATACTGCCCCCTATGTACAAGACTATAACTGCTATAATACTGCTCCTATGTACAAGACTATAACTGCTATAATACTGCTCCTATGTACAAGAATATAACTACTATAATACTGCCCCCTATGTACAAGATTATAACTACTATAATACTGCCTCCTATGTACCAGAATATAACTACTATAATACTGCCTCCTATGTACAAGAATATAACTACTATAATACTGCCTCCTGTGTACAAGAATATAACTACTATAATACTGCCCCCTATGTACAAGAATATAACTACTATAATACTGCCCCTATGTACAAGAATATAACTACTATAATACTGCCCCCTATGTACAAGAATATAACTACTATAATACTGCCTCCTATGTACAAGAATATAACTACTATAATACTGCCCCCTATGTACAAGAATATAACTACTATAATACTGCCTCCTATGTACAAGAATATAACTACTATAATACTGCCTCCTGTGTACAGGAATATAACTACTATAATACTGCTCCTATGTACAAGAATATAACTACTATAATACTGCTCCTATGTACAAGAATATAACTACTATAATACTGCTCCTATGTACAAGAATATAACTACTATAATACCGCCCTCTATGTACAAGAATATAACTACTATAATACTGCCTCCTATGTAAAAGAATATAACTACTATAATACTGCCTCTTATGTACAAGAATATAACTACTATAATACTGCCCCCTATGTACAAAAATATAACTACTATAATACTGCCTCCTATGTACAAGAATATAACTACTATAATACTGCCCCCTATGTACAAGAATATAACTACTATAATACTGCCTCCTATGTACAAGAATATAACTACTATAATACTGCCTCCTGTGTACAGGAATATAACTACTATAATACTGCTCCTATGTACAAGAATATAACTACTATAATACTGCTCCTATGTACAAGAATATAACTACTATAATACTGCTCCTATGTACAAGAATATAACTACTATAATACCGCCCTCTATGTACAAGAATATAACTACTATAATACTGCCTCCTATGTAAAAGAATATAACTACTATAATACTGCCTCTTATGTACAAGAATATAACTACTATAATACTGCCCCCTATGTACAAAAATATAACTACTATAATACTGCCTCCTATGTACAAGAATATAACTACTATAATACTGCTCTCTATGTACAAGAATATAACTACTATAATACTGCCTCCTATGTACAAGAATATAACTACTATAATACTGCCTCCTATGTACAAGAATATAACTACTATAATACTGCCTCCTATGTACAAGAATATAACTACTATAATACTGCCCCCTATGTACAAGAATATGACTACTATAATACTGCCCCCTATGTACAAGAATATAACTACTATAATACTGCCCTCTATGTACAAGAATATAACTACTATAATACTGCCTCCTATGTACAAGAATATAACTACTATAATACTGCCCCCTATGTACAAGAATATAACTACTATAATACTGCCCCCATGTACAAGAATATAACTACTATAATACTGCCCCCTATGTACAAGAATATAACTACTATAATACTGCCTCCTATGTACAAGAATATAACTACTATAATACTGCCCCCTATGTACAAGAATATAACTACTATAATACTGCCTCCTATGTACAAGAATATAACTACTATAATACTGCCTCCTGTGTACAGGAATATAACTACTATAATACTGCTCCTATGTACAAGAATAGAACTACTATAATACTGCCCCTATGTACAAGAATATAACTACTATAATACTGCTCCTATGTACAAGAATATAACTACTATAATACTGCTCCTATGTACAAGAATATAACTACTATAATACCGCCCTCTATGTACAAGAATATAACTACTATAATACTGCCTCCTATGTAAAAGAATATAACTACTATAATACTGCCCCCTATGTACAAGAATATAACTACTATAATACTGCCCCCTATGTACAAGAATATAACTACTATAATACTGCCTCTTATGTACAAGAATATAACTACTATAATACTGCCCCCTATGTACAAGAATATAACTACTATAATACTGCTCCTATGTACAAGAATATAACTACTATAATACTGCCCCTATGTACAAGAATATAACTACTATAATACTGCTCCTATGTACAAGAATATAACTACTATAATACTGCTCCTATGTACAAGAATATAACTACTATAATACCGCCCTCTATGTACAAGAATATAACTACTATAATACTGCCTCCTATGTAAAAGAATATAACTACTATAATACTGCCCCCTATGTACAAGAATATAACTACTATAATACTGCCCCCTATGTACAAGAATATAACTACTATAATACTGCCTCTTATGTACAAGAATATAACTACTATAATACTGCCCCCTATGTACAAGAATATAACTACTATAATACTGCCTCTTATGTACAAGAATATAACTACTATAATACTGCCTCTTATGTACAAGAATATAACTACTATAATACTGCCTCCTATGTACAAGAATATAACTACTATAATACTGCTCCTATGTACAAGAATATAACTACTATAATACTGCCCCCTATGTACAAGAATATAACTACTATAATACTGCTCTACTTTTCTCTACTTGCTGTGAAGCACCTTGAAGTAGCACCGAGGCAATCGCTTAGCCTCTTCCATTCTCTACACAGACCAATCCGTGTCTGTGTGACTCACATGTACAACTCCTCAGACTAGACTTCCAAAGACTCTTGCAAGACTCCCTCACATTGCATCCTTGCAAACACACATATATATGTATGACACACAACATGATAAATACAATTGTGCGAGACAAACAAATAGCATTCATGGAGGGGCCCCACTAACTCTGGGCCACTACACCTGTATCACATCTTGTATCCAAATTAGAGGCACCCTAGCATTGTACTAGAACCTGCATACCCATCTGTATCAAATCTTGTATCCAAGCTAGAGGTGGTACAACAGAGTACAAGAGCCTCCATGCTCGCCTGTATCACATCTTGTATCCAGGCTTGAGGCGGTACAACAGGGTACAAGAGCCTCCATGCTCGCCTGTATCACATCTTGTATCCAGGCTTGAGGCGGTACAACAGGGTACAAGAGCCTCCATGCCCGCCTGTATCACATCTTGTATCCAAGCTAGAGGCAGTTCAACAGGGTACTAGAGCCTCTATGCCAATCTGTATCACATCTTGTATCTAAGCTAGAGGCAGTACAACAGGGTACTAGAGCCTCCATGCCCTCCCGTATCACATCTAGTACCCAAGCTAGAGGTGGTACAACAACGTACTAGAGCCTCCATGCCCACCTGTATCACATCTTGTATCCAAGCTAAAGGCAGTACAACAGGACACTAGAGCCTCCATGCCCGCCTGTATCACATCTAGTACCCAAGCTACAGGCGGTACAACAGGGTACTAGAGCGTCCTTGCCCGCCTGTATCACATCTTGTATCCAAGCTAGAGGTGGAACAACAGGGTACTAAAGCCTTTATGCCCCAATATCACATCTTGTATCCAAGCTAGAGGCGGTACAACAGGGTACTAGAGCCTCCATGCCAACCCATATCACATCTTGTATCTAAGCTAGAGGCGGCACAACAGGGTACTAAAGCCTTTATGCCCCAATATCACATCTTGTATCCAAGCTAGAGGCGGTACAACAGGGTACTAGAGCCTCCATGCCAACCCATATCACATCTTGTATCTAAGCTAGAGGCGGCACAACAGGGTACTAGAGCCTCCATGCCCATCTGTATCACATCTTGTATCCAAGCTAGAGGCGGTACAACAGGGTACTAGAGCCTCCATGCCTGCCTGTATCACATCTTGTATCCAAGCTAGAGGCAGTAACATAGGGTACCAAAGCCTTTATGCCCCCATATCACATCTAGTACCCAAGCTAGAGGTGGTACAACAAGGTACTAGAGCCTCCATGCTCACCCGTATCACATCTTGCATCCAAGCTAGAGGAGGTACAACAGGGTACTAGAGCCTCCATGCCCACCCATGTCACATCTTGTATCCAAGCTAGAGGCGGTACAACAGGGTACTAGAGCCTCCATGCCCACCTGTATCACATCTTGTATCCAAGCTAGAGGCAGTAACATAGGGTACCAAAGCCTTTATGCCCCCATATCACATCTTGCATCCAAGCTAGAGGAGGTACAACAGGGTACTAGAGCCTCCATGCCCGTCTGTATCACATCTTGTATCCAAGCTAGAGGCGGTACAACAGGGTACTAGAGCCTCCATGCCTGCCTGTATCACATCTTGTATCCAAGCTAGAGGCAGTAACATAGGGTACCAAAGCCTTTATGCCCCCATATCACATCTAGTACCCAAGCTAGAGGTGGTACAACAAGGTACTAGAGCCTCCATGCTCACCCGTATCACATCTTGCATCCAAGCTAGAGGAGGTACAACAGGGTACTAGAGCCTCCATGCCCCCATATCACATCTTGTATCCAAGCTAGAGGCGGTACAACAGGGTACTAGAGCCTCCATGCCCACCCGTATCACATCATGTATCCAAGCTAGAGGCGGTACAACAGGGTACTAGAGCCTCCATGCTCACCCGTATCACATCTTGTATCCAAGCTATAGGCGGTACAACTAGGCACTAGAGCCTCATGCCTGCATGTATCACATCTTGTATCCAAGGTAGAGGCGGTACAACAGGGTACTAGAGCCTCCATGTCCATCCGTATCACATCTTGTATCCAAGCTAGAGGCGGTACAATAGGGTACTAGAGCATCCATGCCCGCCTGTATCACATCTTGTATCCAAGCTAGAGGCAGTAATACATGGTACTAGGGCCTTTATGCCCCCATATCACATCTTGCATCGAAGTTAGAGGTGGTACAACAGGGTACTAGAGCCTCCATGCCCACCTGTATCACATCTTGTATCCAAGCTAGAGGCGGTACAACAGGGTACTAGAGCCTCCATGTCTGCCGTATCACATGTTTTATCCAAGCTAGAGGCGGTACAAAGGGGTACTTGAGCCTTCATGCCCGACCGTATCACATCCAGTACCCAAGCTAGAGGCGGTACAACAGGGTACTAGAGCCCCCATGCCCACCTGTATCACATCTTGTATCCAAGCTAGAGGCAGTACAACAGGGTACTAGAGGGTAGAATCACACATAGAAAGTGTCCTTCCACCCAACAACTCTTTCTGGGGACGGACTGTTTTTGACAATGAGTGTAAACTTGCTTTTCCTGTAATAACTATTGCTGCTATGGGAAGACTACTTGCTATAATACTAACAAACGGCGCCCAGATAATACCGCCAAACAGCGCTCATATAATAGAGCTCTGCAGTGGATGTCATTCAGAGTTCTACATAGAAAGGCCATAGTAGACATATTTTGCCAACTATACAGTGCAATAACAGCCCTGCAGGAAGATAACATACATAGTCCCCGCTATGTACTTGCTGTAATCTGGCAAAGTATTGCCAAGATCCCCCAATCAGCTGTCTGCTCCCCCCTGCGCTCGCTCTCATACGTGACCCCTGTATCTGCGCACTTGTTCCCTCCGTATGAAGGCAGCTTGTTTTTTTAGGATTTTTAGGAGGAATTGATGAAATAAATTAAAAAAAATAATATTTCCACTTTTCATGCCAAGATGGAAAATCTGCTCGGCGGCAGGTCAGGGGTCAGCAGCTGCGGTCTGTCGCTTTGGCGCAGGCATTGGGAGACTGAACAGTAACCCGGTAGTGGAGTGTCAGCTTTGCGGCTATCATAACCTTTGGTTTGGGGTGACTATTCCTTGCGGCCGCCGTCCCCGCTCATTCTGCGCAGTCACCGACCACATGGTTAATATTTCTTAAAGGGCTCAACACCTCAAATTACACAAATCAGCTGTTAACAGGGAACAAGAGCTGCAGCTATAAAAGTTATCAGCCACTGTTCTTACAGGGCACTTATCACCTTACCTTAAGATAAGTAATAAAGGTGTAATCACTGGGGGAGCCGCTAAACTAGAACAGGTATTTCACTTTCTCTCTTTTTTCCTGTCAGTGAACGGAATCCATCACATCTTGAAAACCATCCTTAATCGTGTCCTGCTGACACAGGCTTGCCCGGTCTATCAGATCCGTTTCTTCTAATTAGCCATGCAGTTGTAGGACCAGCACTGATTGTTTTAACCTCTGGGTGTAAATAATGGATGTTTCCATTCACTGACAGCAAGCAGAATTCTTGAAACAGGTGTAGAATTAAAACATGAAGTATCCCTTTAATGATCAACCTATTTTTACATTGAGGACCAAGCCATAAGGTATTCACATATGAGGGCTTGTGCCATTATTCTGACCACCAGCTCATATGCTGAGTACCCACCATGTGCCGCACAGATAGCAGCTAGGCAGGCCGGCAGTGACTCAATAGGCTGCAGGTAGGTTGTCTTACATGTCTGGAGCCATGCTGACTGCATCCCACAGTTGCTGGAGGGTGCGTGGGGGGATCCATAGAGTAAACACGACAATCCAGGTGGTCCTACAGATGCTCAATTGGGTTCAAGTCTAGGTAATTAGGGGGCAGAGAAGTACTTGGAGGTGACATGTTGCATTGGAAGATCCCATCTGCCCAGGGAGACATGTTTGGGTATATGTGACCTGCAAGGGTGGATTCATGACCAAGTAGGTTCAAAGTGCCTTCCACATGGAGGAGCGGGCACAGCCGATCCATGCCACCAGTATGTGTCTCTCAAGGAACCTGCAGAGGTGATCGTTCAGCCTAGGATAGTACACTGCATTACTAATGTATTGCATTCTACTAAGCCTATAACAGAGGCGGGGTTTAATATGCTGAGTTACATAGCAGACATTGAGGCCTTTGTCAGGCTTCCGGCTGCCATGGGAACCCGTTGGTACCTTGTGATCTTACCGCGGGGTAACAGAAAGAGCCTCCTGCCTCAGTCATCTGCTTACATGCTGCAGTTGCTACTGATTGTGGCATTTAAGGAGTTAGAGCAGGAGCCCGGCTGTCAGTAGTCAGCCAAGCCACCGCCTTAGAAAGATGTATGTTCAGGACTAAAGCCGGTTAGTGAGGTCAGTTCAAAAACGTATGGGCCGTCATGGAGTAATATATATATATATCTGCGTCTGTGTCTCCTCAGCTGCCTGGAGGAATGTGCCATTGGGAAGTACGGACGGGACTGTAAGGAGACGTGCGACTGTGTCAATGCCGTCCGCTGTTACCACGTTGATGGGGCCTGTTTATGTGAGGCTGGCTACTTTGGCTCCACATGTGAGGAAAGAATGTGCTCAGACACCAGCTACGGGCTACAGTGCCACTTGGCTTGTCAGTGCGATGCCCAACACACCAAGAGGTAAGTTAAAGGGATCTGATGCCATATTTGCCCCTATGGAGTAAACAAGGCGTACGACTCCTTTAGATAGTGCTGGGGTGAGGGGGTTTACTTCTATATATTACCCTGGGTGCACCGGAAAACTTTCTGCATGCTTGCAGTAGTCATAGGGAGACAGGAGTGCCCTCTACTGGTCATATGCAGGTCATTGGCCAATCACATGGCTAAAAACAATGCCATCCGTGTCACCTTGTTCCTGTCCTACAGCTGCCACCCAATGACCGGCGAATGCACATGTAAAACCGGCTGGGCCGGCCTGACCTGCAATGAGACCTGCCCCCATGGCTACTATGGAACCAACTGTCAGGAGCCATGTTTATGCCTCAATGGTGGATCCTGCGACAGCGAGACCGGGCAATGCCACTGTGCCCCAGGCTTTACGGTAAGTCTTATCTGCTGCACCTTATAGGGCACACGGAAGGGGTAGTCCAAAGTGTGGACCCTCCTCCACCTCTGAGTGACGCGGCCTATAGTGGACCTAATGACACAACAATTTTTGGGGGATTTTCATCTCCGCTTTTCAAAAGTCATAACTTTTTTTTATTTTTCCATTGATATATCCGTATGAGGGCTTGTTTTTTGTGTGGCGAGCTGTAGTTTTTATTAGCACTCTTTTAGGTACATATATTGTATTGTAAAAAATTTCTGAATTTTTTCGAGGGCGGAGAGAAAAAAACATCAATTTTGCGACAGTTTTTTTTCCTATTTTTAACAGCATTCAGTATAAATAACATAATAACTTTTTTCTGTGAGCTAATAAAATCCGTGGGATCGGTGGGGCTTGTTTTCTGCGTGAGAAGTTGTAGTTTTTATTCGTTCCATCTTGGGATACATATGACCTTTTTGATTTTTTTTATTGCTTTTTTATAGGCAGAATGAACAGGGAAAAATAGCTTTTTGGCTCCTTTTTGCTTTTTTTTACCAGCATTTGCTGTGTGGAATAAATAGTGTGTTCAATGTATTCTACAGGTCATTATAGGTGCGACAATGCCAAATGTGACTCTTAAAGAAAAATTTTAACAAAAAAAGAGGGAAAAGTGTACAAAAAAAAGGTTTTTTTTTTAACATTTTTTATTTCCCTGTAGGGGACTTGAACCTGCGATGTTATGATTGCTCTACATCCATTATCACTTATCATTGCAATCACAGGTTATGACAGATGCTATTGACTGGCATCCAGCTGCCACGGCAAACTGTCGCCCTCCGCCATTACATGGTGGCCTACCTGGTGTACCTGGTAATACCGCAATCAAAAGTAACTATGGCATGTAAGGGATTAACAGTGTTCTCACCAATCCCTGCTGTTGTAGTTGGAGGCTGGCTGTCAGTCACAGTCACGTCCTGCTGAGGATGGCGCGGGCTCTACGTCCTTTCAGGGCAACCCATTCTCACTCAAGATGTACATATGCACCCTGGAGTAGGAAGGGGTTAAACCAGCATGTTAGTTCCTGCAGCCTGAGAGCTAACTGAATGAAAGCAAAAATCTTGAATGCAGCTCTGGTTGTGATTGGAGTATGAGCCGGGGGTTAGAACTGTTAGCACAATAACTGTGCCCCTTTTATCTGTATACTGACTGCTATTTCGTTACATTGTATCAGGGGAGTCACTGTTCGCACTTCTGTCCTGATGAAGGCTTCGGAGATGGCTGTTCCCAGACTTGCACATGTATAAACCACCTGGCATGCTCCCCTATAGATGGCACCTGTGTGTGTAAAGAAGGTAAGTGCCCACCAGGAGGGTTGTAGACAAAGTCCGGCACATTTATAAAGTGGGGCCCCAAATTCTAAGCTATTCTACCAATAGTCGTATTCTGTCAGCATCCATGTAAGCTCTGACTGTGGGTTCTTAGACCCTGTTCACACAGCGGATTTAGCCGTGGCTTTGATGCAGAATCCGTATGGCACCCAGGCCGATTCCGCCTTGAATCTGCGTCATAATAGGTTAAGGCCTCCTTCCCACGGATGGATTGCCGCCGTGTAATACGCGGCGAAAAACCGCCGCGTTGCCCGCAGCTATTAGGTTCTATTGAACCTAACAACTCAATGCTCATGGTGCGGAATTTTATCGCGGAATTCCGCACCGTGAAATCTCCCGTCCTCACCCGCGGCATGCTCTATTTGCCGCGGGTGTACGCGCGGCCAGCTTCCATTGCAGTCAATGGAAGCCATCCGTTTACGTTATCTTCCGCTGTAACACAGCAGAAGATAGCGTGAAATCACCCCTCCGCCTACCGCTGCCGCGTCATATGACGCTGTGGTGTCTTGTGACGTGGCCGGCGTGTCACATGACGCTGTGGCGCGTCACGCCGCAGCGTCATGCGGGACCCAGGACGCCGGATCCGCTGGTAAGTATGGGGTCTCTAGGGTGCGCCGTGACGGGCTTCGCCGCGGAATATTCCGTGTGCAGCCGGCCTAAATGAGAATTTATGTCGTAAATTTGGGAGCACCTGGAACAAAGCGGATCCGTATTTTTAAATATTGCTGTCAATGCAAATAAAAGCAGATGGAAAGCTAAAGGCTGGGTTCACACAGTGCGGATGTGCCACGGTTTGCCATTGCATATCCGCACTTCGGCAAAACCGCTGTGTTTCCAGTGCAATGCAGCACAAATGACTTTTGGAAAAAAGCTGTTCTCACAGGACGTTTTTTTCTGCACTGCCGCACTTCCGCAGCGCTTTTTTGTCCATAGACCTCTATGGACGCAGCAAAATCCGTACCAAAATACGCTGCAAAAAGTAAAAAAGCGCTGTGGAAAAAAACACTTGCGGATTTTTCCGCAAGAAAATCCGCAAGCCAAAATTAACCTTTGAAGCGGTTTTGCCGCAGAAGCAGTTCTTCTGCGGCAAAACCGCAACAAAAAAACTGCGGCAAATCCGCCCTGTGTGAACCCAGCCTAAACATCTGCTTCCGTTTATATCTCCGTCTTCTTTCTGTTTCGCTGCTGCCACAACGGAGCAGATAGACGGAAACAAAAACCGCCAGTGTGAAATCTGTCAAAAACACAGATTTCTGCTTCCCATTGAAATCTGCATCACGAAGACCTGATGTGGCGGCCGGTATGAATATACCCTTCGGCCAGTGATAGATAAGGTATATTTACATGGGACGACTGGCAGATGCACAAGCGCCCGACAGCCGCCCCGCAGACTATCGCCTCTGAGATTTCACACTGGAGCAATAGTCGTACAGAGAATGGAAGCGGAGGTCGGAGATCTGTTCCCGCCGCCCGCCATCATAGATCAATGACTGCCTGTTTACACTGTTGGAATATAGTGTACAACTTCTATTACATGATTTACAGGGCAGAGAGACAAAACACATCAATTCTGCCATTGTTTAGGTTTGTTAAGGCGTTAATCATGTAGCATTAGGCCGGCTGCACACAGCCGTGACGGGCTCCGCTGCGACGGCGCCCCCCAGGAGACCCCAAACTTACCTGCGGATTCGGCGTCCTCGCTCCCGCATGACGCTTCCCTGCCCACCTCCACCGCGTCATGTGACACGCCCACCATGTCACATGACGCGGCAGCGGTGGGCGGGGAAGCGTTTTCACGCTATCTTACGCTGTGCTACAGCGGAAGATAGCGTGAATGGACAGCTTCCATTGACTGCAATGGAAGCCGTCCGTGCGTACACCCGCAGCAAATAGAGCATGCCGCGGGTGACAACGGGAGATTTCACGGGGCGGAATTCCGCAGTGGAATTCCGCACCGTGAGCACTGAGCTATTGGGTTCAATAGAACCTAATAGCTGCGGGCAACATAGCGGATTTCCGCCGCGAATTACGCGCCGGAAATCCGTTCGCGGGAAGGAGGCCTTAATGACGATACATTTTTTTCTGTTGGCTGTTATGATTAGGACAATACAAAAATTATATATACTTTTTTAGGTTTTTCAACTTTTACATAATAAAAACCCCTTTTTTAATTTATTTTTTTACATTGCTGCATTCAAAGTTTCATAATTTTTATAGTCTTCCATGTGAGGGCTTGCTTTTTGCATGACTATTTATAAATACTATCTTTTATCACCTCTTTGCAGTTTTTTTGTGAGGCGAAATGAGCAAAAAAGCTTTTTAGCTCCCTTATACTATTTTTTGTAGCATTTGCCGAGCAGGATAAAATGTATTGTACGGGTTGTTGTGGATGCCACAATACCAAACATGAGGGGGGGGGGGGTAAAACATTGTTCTACATTTTTTCTCTGTAACAAAAAGGGAAAAGTGCACAGAAAACTTTTTCTTACTATTTTTTTACCTGTTTTTTTTTTCTACTTTTATTTTATTTGTTTTCTACATTTTTTATGTCCCTGTAGGGGACTTGAACCTGCGATGCATGATTGCACTGATAATACATTGCAGTACTTCTGTACTGCCATGCATTATTGCAATTTCTAGCAAATATAGGCCATGGCAGACTTGGACGCCATTGTTTGGCATCTGGTTGCCATGGCATCCCATCGGCGTTCTGTAATTACATCGGTTAGGTAAGTTTATGTCCATATGCAGAAGCCCCTTCTCATCCAGGACATAAACTTACATCCTGTGGCAGGAAGGGGTTAGAAAACATGATCAGATCCCGAATCAGTCTACTGCAAACTGCTCAGGTCTTTCTTGCAGTGACAAATACCTGCTGGCTGCTGTGGGTGCAATTCCCCTGGCAGGCTGGTTCACTGTTCCCTCTGTGACGCCACCCAGCTGTGTGCGCCCTGCGTATTGAGACTGGTCAGGTGGCGACATGGGGCACACAGCTGGACTGGAGGAGGCAGAGCCGTGCGGTGTCGGCACAGACAGTGACTGAATGACGTCACCCTCGTCGCACACCTGTGCTGATCTATGCGGGTACGTGCCCGCTGTTGGCTTCCACTGACATAGTCTGTGCATGCTTACTTTTAGCAGCGGACTGCCCAACCACTCAGGACAGGCAGCATACAGCTGCATAGCAGTAGTAGCAGTGGAACTGAAGAAAGGGGGCGCTCTTGAGATGCCCAGTTTGCCCCTCCCTGACACTGGTTCTGCCAGGCCCGCCCTCCACACCGCTGAGAATAAAGCCTGCCATAGAGGTCTCTGATAACAAAGTGGAAGGAGGGCGCTAATGTTTTCAGTGCAGATGGGTAGTTGTTAAAGGCGTTGTCCTCCTGGGGAAGCACCCTTCACTGAGGTAGCTCCCCCAAAACTGATGCTCAGACCATGTTGTATGGGAAATACAGTATTATCTGTTGCTTATTGAAGTCAATGCTCTTTATTCCAGGTTGGCAGAAAGGGGACTGCTCCGTGCCGTGTCCTGCGGGCAACTGGGGCTTCAACTGTAACAGGAGCTGTGACTGCACCAACAGTGCGTCCTGCAGCCCCGTCACCGGGCACTGCACCTGTACTCATGGGTGGTACGGGGAGAAGTGTGAGCTGCCCTGCAAGGTACATATCAGATTCTAGCGCCACTCATCCTGTCCGTTATGCAGCACATCCTCAGAGCCAATAAATGGAGGGGCCGTATTAGTGCCCCCTTAGTCCGGGATGTGGACTTCCTCAAATCCTCCAATGTAGAATACAGGATAATGTGAAAAAGCAGCACAGATTGGAATCGTCAGAAGCTTGACAAAGACCGTAATAGCGGTCGAAACGTCGCTTGTCCTGCACGTCGTGTCAGTGGAACTGCCAATAAAGATGTTACTTTGATCTACAAGAAACTTTCTGAAGATTTCTATCTGTGCTGCTTTTTCGCATTATCCAGTACTCATCCTGTCCGTGTCCTGACACAATCTACACGGATACACAGTGCCCCCATAGCAGTGTCAGGAACAGTACACCCATCCGTAACAGTGCCAGGCATAGTGCCCCCATAGCAGTGTCAGGAACAGTACACCCACCTATAACAGTGCCAGGCATAAGTGCCCCTTCATAGTAGTGTCAGACACAGTACACACATCCGTAACAGTGCCAGGCATAGTGCCCCCATAGTAGTGTCAGACGCAGTACACACATCCGTAACAGTGCCAGGCATAGTGCCCCCATAGCAGTGTCAGCAACAGTACACCCATCTATAACAGTGTCAGGCATAGTGCCCCTTCATAGTAGTATCAGGAACAGTACACACATCCGTAACAGTGCCAGGCATAGTGCCCCCATAGCAGTGTCAGGAACAGTACACCCATCTATAACAATGCCAGGCATAGTGCTCCTTCATAGTAGTGTCAATCACAGTACACCCATCTATAACAGTGCCAGGCATAGTGCTCCCATAGCAGTGTCAGGAACAGTACACCCATCCATAACAGTGCCAGGCATATTGCCCCCATAGCACTGTCAGAAACAGTACACCCAATCTGTTACAGTGCCAAGCATAGTGCCCCTTCATAGTAGTATCAGGAACAGTACACCCATCCGTAACGGTGTCAGGCATAGTGCCCCTTCATAGTAGTATCAGGAACAGTACACCCATCCATAACAGTGCCAGGCATAGTGCCCCCATAGCACTGTCAGGAACAGTACACCCATCCGTAACGGTGCCAGGCATATTGCCCCCATAGCACTGTCAGGAACAGTACACCCATCTGTTACAGTGCCAAGCATAGTGCCCCTTCATAGTAGTATCAGGAACAGTACACCCATCTGTAACAGTGCCAGGCATAGTGCCCCTTCATAATAGTGTCAGACACAGTGCTTCCATAACATTGTCAGGCAGATCGCCTTTATAAAAGTGTCACAGTAGCTTCATAAGAGCGGAGGTTACCATCCCCATTACCATGTCAGACACAATACAGCCATAACGGTGTCAGGCACTGAGCACCTAGAAGGCTGCGTTCACACATCGTTGATTAGTTGCAGATTTTTGTGCAAATCTGTGACAGATTTCACCCCTTCAGTTTGAATTCAATTGAAATGGGGGAATCTTCGGCAGATCTGCATCAAAATCTGGAGCAAATTGTCTTTGTGTGAACGCACCCTGTGTCAGGCGCAGTACACCTATAACAGTGTTACACACAGTGCCCCCATAATAGTAACATAGACACTATACACCCTAGAGTGTCAGGCGTAGTGCCCCTTCATAGCAATGTCAGGCACAGTACACCCATAATAGTAATGCCACCATGACAGTATGAGACACAGTACACCCATAATAGTAATAGGAACAGTGCCACCATAACAGTGCCAAACATACTGACCCTATAAGAAACAGTAACAATTCTTAAAAAAGCAGACTTCTAAAAATACCCCAAAGAGGAACAGATGGATTAGAATCGAAAATAAGGATTGTCCATCCAAGTGAGACTGATACACGATTATCTGCTCCTCTGCACACAGGCTGGAAACTTCGGTCCTGGATGTAGCCAGAAGTGTGAGTGTAAAAATGCTGATGGCTGTGATCCTGTCACCGGGAAGTGCAAATGCCTACCAGGATGGAAAGGTGAGGGTATGGATGATAGATAGATAGATAGATAGATAGATAGATAGATAGATAGATAGATAGATAGATAGATAGATAGATAGATAGATAGATAGATAGATAGATAGATAGATAGATAGATAGATATGAGGCTGAAGCCTCAAGTGTAATGGCCACAAGTCTGGAGAGTAATCAAGAATGAACCAGAAGTCCGCAACGGGAGGTCTCAGTTTGCAGTACAAATGGATGAAGCGTAGTCAGAGAGGAAGCCAGAAGTCAGTATCAGTTGGTCTTGCAGAAGTAGCGGAGAACCAGGCAACATGGAGCTTGACCAAACAGTGCTGTGCCGCAGATTAATTCCACACTGGTGCAGTGGTAGGGTCAGGCTTTTATAACGAGCCTCATCAGGGACAGAGGCAGGGTCAGGGCCACGAGGCAGGAACTAAATAACCAGGATCATGCAACAAGGCTGATAGTAATGCAAGTGTACTGCCCACAGACTGGATGGCTTAGTAGTGAGAGCCACGGACTGGAGAGCAGGAGGTTCCCGATTCCTGACAGATACACATGAGGTCTTATCTAAACTTTCTTCAGCTTATTTATTCATTTTTTTAGGTGATCATTGTGAAAAGACCTGTAAGGAAGGCTCCTGGGGGCGGAGCTGTAATATGTCTTGTACTTGTAAAAATGGGGCATCCTGCTCTGCGGAGGACGGATCCTGCACCTGCGCCTCGGGGTACGATGGCAGCAACTGCGAAAACAGTAAGAAAATCACTTACGCTATGCTCAGTGTCTTTCCCTGCTGAGTAATTCACTTATAACCCTTCCTTCTGTCTCAGGCTGCCCTCCTGGACGCTATGGGAAGAAATGTACCTTCTATTGTAAATGTGCCAACCACTCCACGTGTGACCCGGTGGACGGATCCTGTGAATGCTCTCCTGGCTGGAAAGGCAACGACTGTTCTGAGTGTAAGTTCAAACGGGGTAATCGACTTTGGGCCTTCACTATTTAGGGACCCACACGTCACATAAACTGTCTAATCTGCCCCTGTGGAGATGTTTTGCAATATTAGTACCGTACAGGTATTATATAAGTCATGTATGATATGGATGCCCTTATGTATTGGCAGTGTATGGCGACTGTACCACAGTGTGTCACTTCCTGATTTAGATTTGCTCTCCTCTTGAGGGGATCATTAAGGGGTCCCCTGGTTTTCAACCTTAAACTTCTTTTTGAGGGGTCTGGCCTTTGATGCAGGGAATCTCCAGGTTGCTTCCTCAGGAGTGCAGTGACAGCTGTGCAGCATCCGAGGAGCTGGCCCACAGCCGAGGAGACAGCAGGGTAGGGAAAGTCCTTGTCACGGGGCTCTACCATCTCCTCTCTCCTGGGGGTAGCTCTTGACCCAACCACATTACCGCTGGGGGAGATCACAGGGTAGTAACCGGGAGGATTCTCGGGGGATTTGGATAATCCACAGTCCAAGTTATCTGTGAAGTTTCTCTCCCGGCAAACTGTCTTCACCGGCAAACACTCACTTGCCCTCAGTACTCAGCAGAAGTACTGAGGATTCCTGGGTTGAATGGGCCCAGGCTGAGCATCGGGCAATCGCTCGGCTTCCTCCATGCTCCATACATAGACTGATCTCCACAGTGTCTGCGGGGCTCACTGACTTGACTCTTGGCTAGACTAGACCAGAATGACTTGCATTGCATTCTTGCAAATACATATACAAAGCATGATCACATGGTCACAAATGATACACTGAATAGGATACATTTTGCAGACAGGACAGAACATCCCAGAGATTAACCCTTTCAACCTTGCAACCATTCAATACACATAAATCAAATGCATGCCACAGACAAGACACTGACAAGACATTGACACGAGACAGACATAAAAAATTATGGAGGGGCCCTACTAACTCTGGACCACTACAGCTGGCTCAGGTGGGCCGAAGGCACCAGAGGGTGATACCAGGGGGACAGGCAAGGATAAAGTCAGAAAAACAAGCAGTGGTCAGGACAAGCAATTTTCAGTCAATATGGTTAATAGGCAGGAGGTTAGGGCAGCTGGGGTTCAGGCAAGATATAGTCATTATAACAAGTCGAGGTCAACAGAAGAAGAGAGTTTGGGAAAGCTGGGTATTCAAACAGAGGGTCAAAACTGAGAGTCAAGCTGGTTACAGATACACTATCACAAACCACTAGAAACGCATTACTCGTGCACCCTCCAGTGGGGGAGGGTGCTTTAAATAACCTGGTAAGCTTCTTAATAGGGGACTGTAAATGCAGCAAGTGTGGACCCCCTGTGCCACTGACCTATTCGACTTTGGGCTACTCCTGAAGGCTGCTATAAAGGGTCCCCTGGTTTTCACCCTTAAACCTCTTTTTGAGGGATCTGGCCTTCGCTGCAGAAAATCTCCAGATCGTTTTTCAGGAGTAGTCTCATTGCAGTGACAGCTGACACATTGTATCAAAGGGACAGGCAAGGGCATAGTACAACAGGTAAGGTCAGGACAGGTATTCAGCATGGTAATGTGGCAGGAGGTCAGGGCAGGGAGCAATCTGGCAAAACGTAGTCAAGAATCAAGCTGAGGTTGGGACATGCAGTATTTGGGAAAGCTGGGTATAGCCAAGAGCCAAATGAGTGTCAGTAAATACTGGAACACCTTCATTTCGATCATTAGGAATCTCATTGCTCAGGCACCCTCCAGTGGGAAAGAGAGGTGTGGCTTAAATATACTGGGAAACATCTAGATACGATGGGGACAGGAAAGCTTAGTGCGCAGACTGGTCTTTTAAAGGGTTTTTTCAGGCAATTAATACTGATGACCTATCCTCAGGACCCCGACCAATTAGCTGTTCCGGCACCCGCTGTCAGTGCCATAACACGCAGGATACTAAATGGAAGCACATAGCTCCAACCCCTGTGTAGTGGCCGGTGCTGGTAATTGCAGGCACAGCTCTCATTGATTTTAAAACAGCTATGCCTGTAAAAACCAGCATCGGCCACCACACAGGGGTTGGAGCCATCTGCGTCCGCTCTGTACCCTGTGTGTTTTGCCAATGACAGTGGATGCCATAACAGCTGATCGGTCGGGGTCCCGAGTGGCAGACTCCAGCCGGCCAGCTATTGATCACCTGCCCTCTCAATAGGTCATCTATAGCACTTGCCTGGATAACCCTTTAAGAGGCTGGCCAAGCACGCAGGCGCACCCTAGAGGTAGAGGAGAGAGCTGGGGAAAGTATGTGGTGTCTGCCAAGCAGAAGATGCAAAGACCGGCAGTAGGTGGAGATTAGAGAGGTGGCCGGCGGCCATAACACTGGTATTCTGTGAGCACTATTTGGTACTGTATGGTGGTATTATTTCAGTAGTATTATGAGAGTATGGATCCCTATTGTTGGTGTCTCCCATCAATATGTTGCCCACGTCCCCCGCAGACCTCGATCATACCCTATGTGGACAGAAACACACTGAATGTTGTCCTACTTTGTTGTCCTCTCAGCCTGTTCTCCGGGATCTTGGGGGAAGGATTGTGCCAGTTCCTGTTATTGTCAATATGGAGGACACTGCAGCGCTATAGATGGGAAGTGTGACTGCCTACCAGGATGGACCGGAAAGACGTGCTCTGATGGTAAGGCAGCTCTATGTTTATGTATAGGGTGTCCATTGGACACTATTGACAAGTGATAGTCAAGAACATCGAGAAATGTCAGCTCCACTAGCTACGAGGATGCAGATATTCAATGCATGTAAGGTTAGGTGGGCACTACCTGTATGGGCGAGTTGGGCGCAACTCGCATACGACGGCACAGGGACACAAGTCCGCCTGAATTTCTTAGAGGAACAGGACATGTGATGAGTTTTTTCATGCATACCATCCATCTGTGCAAAAAGACATCAATGTGCATATCCTCATAGGCCATAATGGGCGCTGTTCATAGACTATGGAACAATACCTCTGCAGCGCCACCTATTGGAAGGCAGCATTCCTACAGGTCAATATTCAACCCTTTATACAAGTCTTTATAACAATGACTGGGAATTAAAAGCCAAGCCAGAATCCATACACAGACAGCTGTTTTGAGGTTTTTGACCCTCATCAGTGTGCAGTAGGATCCTGGCTTGGCTAGTAAGAGGCCTGTCACGTGGGTCGGGAAGGGTATCATCTCTCCTTAAGGAGAGCTAATAGATGATGTGTGGGGAGACTTATAAGGCCGTCCATGCTCCTCTGGGAAATATATGCAAATAAGGAAGGTGGAACATAACATACATAGTAACATAGTATGTTAGGATGAATGAAGACAATGTCCATCTAGTTCAGCCTGTTTCAATCAAATACCTCTACAGCGGCATTCCTGCAAGTCAGTGTCAGACTCTTTATACAAGCTTTATAACAATGATTGAGAATTGAAAATAAAGCCAGCATATCATACACAGACAGCTGTTTCGGGGTTTTTTTTACCCTCATCAGTGTGCAGTAGGTTTCTGGCTTAAGGGGTCTATAGATGTGGGACAGGAAAGCAAGAGGCTTATAGGCATGGGTCAGGAATAACACAGACAACATACCGCCTAAAATACTCTAGTGTGTGTGGGGGGCCTAAGGCATAGTAAATACATGTTGCATTGAGTCATTTTCATGGTACTTTGTATTTCAGCTTGTCCTCTAGGACTGTGGGGTAAGGATTGCGCCAATACCTGTTCTTGCCAAAATGGAGGCCAATGTAACGCCATTGATGGGACTTGTACCTGCCGGGCCGGGTGGTACGGGAAAACGTGTTCTGAAGGTAAGACCAATGACTTGTGGGACTTTTTTTGTTCGTTTTACCTGATGATGTCCTCTTCTCGGTTTCATCACAGATCCACCTGTTCCTGGGCCACTCTTCATATGTCCAAGATGGCTTCAGCAATTCTTAGATTACCCGATGCACACTGAGTAATAGTGAGACATTACATGCTGCTCTCATTGGCCAGTGATGCTCATGTGAGCAGTGCTGGCCAATCAAGAAGCAGCATGCACTATTTGACTAATGATGCACCATGTGCATCAAGCAGTGAGAGGACTGCCACGGCCATGTTGGAAGAATGAAGAGGGTCCCCAGGAACAGGTGGATCAGTGGCAGAACCAGGAAAAGGATGGCAGCAGATATTATAACTCCCCTCTCTCTGGTCCCTGAACAGGTTTTGTCTCAGGACTGGAGAGTCGCTTTAATAAGTCTATTTCCTATATGGGACAACCAAGGAGTTCTCCAACTAGGAAGATAAACGGTGACTTCCCCGGTGGGCCCTGAGTCAAGCTCGAACCCCAACCCCCCACACAAATGGCGTATGGTGCTGTACACTCACTGCAGTATACACTGATATGCAGAGTACAGCATCTTAGGCAGCTAATAACTGGTGACCCCTAGCCACCCCAATCCGTCACCGTCTCCAACAACTGAAACCGGAGACTCAAAGATACCAGACATTAGATTTTTCACCTGTCCGATACTTTGTCTACCCCCTAAGAGGTAATCAGCGCCAGCGGGACTCCAGCAACTGCTTTTCGACCAGCTCTAGTTTATACCTTGCTGGATCTGGATGTGAATGTTGATGGGGTAGTCGGAGGGGACCGCACTCTCGAGGACCTAGTCACCTGCCCACAAATAGTAAGGTTTGCCATTAGTAGATGGTGTCGTTTTTCAGCAGATCACTCTGAATAAAACACTGTATTGCGCCAGGTTCAGGGACTGAGGGGGCGGAGCATGGCATAGAGATTCAAAGAGCACCATGCTCCGCCCCATGGACACTTAAATAGGCATAACACAGAGTATCCATTTGGTCTGCAGTTCTCCTTTAAGAAATTGGCACCAAAATATAATGGGATGGCAGGCGGTGGCTTCACAGTGTTTCTCACGCTGATCTCACAATAATATCTGGACGTTCCATTTATACCCTTTATGATTAAATATAGTAAGACCGCCGACGTGGGAACGCATAAAACTGTACTAATGTGTCATTTAACTATACGTAATATCTCTGCGATGTGGTTTGTAATGTACAATGTGTTCTGCTATGTGCAGTCTGCCCCCTGGGGATGTATGGAGAGAACTGCATGAACAGATGCAGATGCCAAAATGGAGCAGAATGTGATCACATGACTGGGAAGTGCTCCTGTCTGCCGGGATACAACGGACCCTACTGTGATAATCGTAAGTGTTGGCGGCAGGGTCGGGTAATTGTCAACAATTACTACTTAACTCATTTATTCAAATATGTGTATTGTATTGGTCTTAGTCTACAGTATTAGTGTATGAAAATGGGTTTTCAAAGCAGACAACCCCTTTAACCCCTTCACATCCGAGGATGTACATTTAATACGGTGTGGACTCGGAAGCCAAGCCTGCTCCATACACAGCTGGTGTTGGCTGTCTTTGACAACCGACACCGTGTCACAACAGCCGACATTGGAGTTCATGCCAGTTGTGGCTGCTTACCCTTTAAATGGCCCAGTCAGCAATTGGAAGTCTTAAATGAATCTATGCGACAAGATCGTGGGATGCTGTTTGGGTGTCATGGCAGCCTGTGGCCTATTTCTGCCTATTAAGACATGCCTGTGGCCTGACCTAATAGAATTCTAGCAAAAATATCATATACTGCAATACTGAAGTATTGCAGTTTATGGTATAAACAATGAAACAATCGCAAGTTTAAGTCCGCTATGTGGACTAAAAATAGGCTACACTTTAGTTTAAAAAATTTTTTAAGTACTTCAGTACATTATACGGTACATGAAATAGTATCATTGAAAATAAAACTTGTCCCACAAAAGACAAGCCCCCTGACGGCTACGTCAACGGAAAAATAAAGTTATAACTTTTTGGAAGTGGGGAGCAAAAGTAAAAAAAAAAAAACTGGACACGTCCTTAAGGGATTAACTACGTAATGTAATAATATGTTCTATATTCTTCACCAACAGGGTGCCCTCCTAGGACCTACGGGCTCAAATGCTACCAAGTCTGTGACTGTCTCCACAATTCCACCTGTGACCATGTGACCGGTCATTGCCAATGTGAGGATGGTTGGTCTGGGGCACGATGTGAAAAAGGTATTAGGTAGATGATGTCATTTGTCTATACATTGAATAACCCCATTATTAGAGACCCAGCGCTCTCACGATTGGTGCTCCCCTGTATGGAAATTAGTGCCGTGACCCCGGAGTGCCGCATACAATCATGTGGCAAGTTTTCCGTGGATCAGTTTCAGTGTGAATCCACATTAGATGGGAAATTCCCACGATCTAAGCGGCTTCCAACGAGGCCGGGTCTTCCGTGCTGGACTAGCCAGGGCTTTACTGCCAACCACGTGGGTTTATTTTCATGTAGTAGTGTGGAAAGTATATCAAGAATGGTGTGATCGAGGAAAACATCCAGCGAAAGTGTATCCTGTGGACAGACGATAGGGGTCAGAGTAGGATGTCAGGAATCATTCTGACAAATGGGAGGTGCAGAAGTCAAGAGCAGCACCAGAACGCTGGTGCTCCAACTAACACATAATACATATGAGCAGCAGTTAACCAATTCCAGTGCCATTGCTAAAAGAAACAGAAAGGCGAGCGCAAAACTTGTATCACTGAGCATCGGGAAAACATCACCTGATCAGATGGATCCGGATTTCTGTTGTCCTGCACTGATGGGAGATCAGAATTTGGCACAAGCAGCCTGAATTGATGACCCCTTCCTACCAGGCTGGTGTAGGGGGTGTAATGGTGTGGGGAAGGTTTTCTTGGTGCACCCGGGGTACATTGTTACCTTGAGAAGGACACTGTGATTAATTGCTCTGGTTCTAAAGGCCAATGGGAATCCATTGGGCTGCTAGTTGGGGGCTCTAATAAGGTGGCCATTCAGTGTAGGTCAGTAGATCTGCAGATCAAGCATCACCATGTCCTTCATTAGTCTAATCTCTCCCATGTCATGGAGGAGGGATGATGAAAAATCTCAAAAATTCTTCAGAAGACCGAGGATGTGGATTGAGGCCCTGAGCACCAGGGACCAGCACAGGGATGTGTCACGGGGAACTTTTTCTCCATAGTACGTGGAGCAGCTGCATCTTCTACACCCCTTATATCTTGACCACCGCTGGAGAGTACTATTAGACGATGAGAGCGGACGAGTCACTTGTGTTTGGCTTTTCCTCTAGTGTTAGAGTCGGACTTCCGCAATCCATTGCTAATAACAGTTGAATAGACCTCCTTCCTCTTTACTTCTTTGTGGAGAAAGGAAAGCAACAACTTCCAGGTTTCCATAGAGGTTCCCATTTTAACTCCACAGGACTATAAGGCTATTTTAAAGGAACAACTCTTTTTTTAGTCTGAAGAAGAACCCTGTGTAGGTCTGAAAGCTTGCTGTAACATCATGTATTTTTGTTAGCCATTAAAAGGTCTCATATCTACAAGATCACTTGGTTTCTCTTACTGAGAACAATCACATAGAACAACATGTGTTGCACTGCAATGTCACATCTAATGCAGGGGAGCCTCAAGCCTTTACAGGCGTTGTACCGTTATTGCGTGAAGTAACAGAATTGCGCCTCCAGTAGTAAGTGCCCTGTTTAGTGGCTCCAATACTAATAGTGGTCCCCTTAATGGCTCTTCTAGTAAAAGTGACCGTGTTAGTGCCCCCAATAGTAATAGTGACCCTTGTTTGAGGTTCCAGTAGTAATAGGAACCCCCAGCCGGGCAGAAACCCAACAAGAATTTAACTCACTTGCTCTGTAGTTCTGGTCTGGCGACAGCAGGAGCCGCCGCTGCTGTGATCAGTGTGACCCCTCAGGAGCCGCCGCTGCTGTGATCAGTGTGACCCCTCAGGAGCCGCTGCTGCTGTGATCAGTGTGACCCCTCAGGAGCCGCCGCTGCTGTGATCAGTGTGACCCCTCAGGAGCCGCCGCTGCTGTGATCAGTGTGACCTCTCAGGAGCCGCCACTCAGTGCATTGATCGGCACTGCTAGGTCATCCGCCCAGTAATTGCACAGTAATTCAGTCTATCGTATAACTGATACCCTTCATGACTAAACGAAGTCTAATGTCCTTTTTGCACAGCACCGGTCCCGATTACAATAGTCCCGAAGACTCCTGTGAGCCCAGATTCCATTGGACCCATGATTGGCATCATCGCTTTAGTAATCTTGGTGGTCGCGCTGGTCGCCTTATTTCTGGTCTACCGCCACTGGCAGAAAGACAAAGAGAGCCGTAACTTAGCGGTGGCGTACACGTCTACTAGACCGGCCAGCTCGGTGTATGAAGTCCCAGGTAGACACGAACATGTAATCATACAGGATATTTATAGTGTGTCTATTACTCCATGATCTAATTATCAATCTGTCTCTACAGATGTACCTCCAAGTTACATGCACTACTACACCAACCCCAGCTATCACACTCTGTCTCAATGTGCCCCCAACCCACCGCCTGTGCCAAGCACCCAGGACAGACCAGGCTCCAAGAAGGTAAATAGTCTTTCTTGAGCATAGTGCATTCCAGAAATACCAGATGTAATGCATGAGAAGTCTTCTTTAAGAACCGTGATGGATTAACTATTTATGGTGTATCCGATCAATAGTCATCAGTAGTAGATTGGCGTGAATCTGTCAGCAAGAGACCCTTACTGATCAGCTGTTCTCTGGGCCAGTGTGCTTGTGCAGTGAGCTGATTTCTGCAGGAAGCAGATAGCGCTGTTCTCTCTGCAGTGGCCAGATTTGGTATTGCAAGTTCCTATTCATTTCAGTCTGAGCTTTGCCTGTAATACCAAGCCTGGCCACTTCAGAGAGAACAGAGCTGTTTGCTTTCTGCATAAATCAGCTCAGTGCATGAGAGTACCAGCCCAGAGAACAGCTGATATGTGTGGATCCTTGACATTTGACCACCACCGATTAGCTACTGATGACCTATCCTAAGGATACACCATCGATAGTTCACAACTGGACAATCCCTTTAAATATAGATCATAAATTTAACCTGCCACTTTCGTACATAGAACACATTGTGTATTCAGAAGCTGTTCGCTGATTGTATTTTTTATTTAGATGAACCCTCATTTCTCTAATGTGATGAATGCCGAAAGAGAGAGAATGAACGCCTACTGTCCGGACCACAATGCCACCTTGCCAGCCGACTGGAAACATCAGGCTGCACTTAAAGGTACGTGATAGTAAAGGGAACAACATCAAGGGGTCGTCCATAGTAGGTCGATAATCTCTGGTATTACAGGCCTGCAGTGGCTATGGTGGCCTCGTGGCTTGTTCATGAGCACCTTCAATCTTGGGGTCTCACTTCTCATGACATATCTTTGGGGATTTGACATATGTCTAGCTAAGGGCCTCTTCACACTATCACATATGGTTCAGGCATGCAAATAAGTGAGATGGAACAATACCTCTGCTGCACCACCTAGTGGAAGGCAGCATTTCTGCAAGTCAATGTTAGACCCTTAATACAAGCCTTATAACAATGACTGGGAATTAAAAACCAAGCCAGAAACCTACTGCAAACTGATGAGGGGGCAAAAACCCTGAAACAGATGTCTGTGTATGGATTCTGACTTGGCTTTCAATTTCCAGTCATTGTTATAAGGCTTGTATAAAGAGTCTACAGTAGTTTTCTGGCTTGGCTAGTAAGAAGCCTATGACATGGGTCGGGAAGGGTATCATTGCTCTTTAAGGAGAATACCTACAAGGTGTGTGAGGAGACTTATAAGGCCATCCATGCTTCCAGTCATTGCTATAAGACTTGTATAAAGAGTCTGACATTGACTTGCAGGAATGCTGCCATCCAATAGGTGGCGCTGCAGAGGAGCATGGATGGCCTGCGTTTAACAGACGAACATATGCTAGTGCGAACAGAATAAGAAGTGTCTGTTGCGGCCAGTGGTGTTTCTCCTCACCCTTAACCTGCCCCTAGTTGGTACTGGGCATCAGCATCCTTTGGGTCTTCTATGCAGCAACCTTGTGCTAACCCTCTGGCTGTCTCCTCTGCCCATAGGATGCATGTGCATGCTCGCCACAGTTTTCCCTCCCCATGCCTCTTGGATTATTTAAGGCACTCTTCCCAACTGACGGGTGCTTGAGCAAGAAGTTTATAGTGGTCCTGTGAAGGTCTCTCTGTAACCTATGCCATTCTCTGCTTTGACCCTCCGTCTGATTACCCAGCTTTCCTGAACTCTGCCTGTCCTGGCCTCAGCTCATTATATTCTCTTGCCTGAACACCACCTGCCCAGAACTCCTCTTATTGACCATATTGATTGAAATGCTCCTGTTCCGACCTCGGCCTGTTATTCTGACTTCGCCCTCGCCTGTTTCTTTCCGCTGCAGCTCTCACTGCATTGAGACTACTTTTGTGAAAGCAACTTGGGGGTTCTCTCCAGTAAAGAGCTGATCCCTCAAAAAGGGGCTAAATGGTGAAAACCAGGTGACCCCTTACAGCGGTTGTCAGGAGTAGCCCAAAGGCAAGTCAGTCTGTGACGCAGCGTCCTTCATGGAGTTCTGAATCTCCATTCTTCATAGTGAGTGTCAGGAGAGAATTGTTAACATCTGAAAAGAATTGTCCAACTTCCCCCCCCCCCTGACCCATACTGTATGTTCGGAACATCCGGTAGACTCATTGACCAAGTGCTCATTGACTGCCGCCCCATTTTTCATGTTCGATAATCCATGATACCTCAGATTTTCTTCTTTCTTACCCACATGCCATTTACTATTGGCAACCAAGGATTGCTCAGATTTGTACTTTTATAACATCTGCTGACTTTGCTGTGCTATATAAGAGACAGCTTACCTTCCGGATCGATGGTGGTCGGCGCTATGTTCTATATTTGGTGCCTGGTAGTAAATGGGACATTACATAGGGTATTCCCAGAAGCCATACATACGCTCCTCAACTTTGAAATTGCAACACCAAGAAGGACAAGCCATAAGGGCATGCAAATTCAGGAAGTAGAAGGCGTGGCTGAGATATGCAAATGTTCAAATGTGCAAGCACCTGGCTCCAATCTGTGGCATGTGGGAGGGGCTTCAATGGTATAAAAAATAGATCGAAAGCAATTTTTTTTAGCCACATGAAAGCTCAGATGCCTCGTGGTTGTCGACGTGCCAGTTATCGCAACATGTTGCAAAATGAGAGGGACAGAATCCTTGAAGTGTAAGACCTCGGTTTGTCACTCCGGCAGATCGCTACACGTAAATCGAGATGTCAGCACTGCTCAGTATTGTGTATCCCCGTGGTTGGGAGAATAACGACGAGCTTGAATAAGCCATTCCAATACTTTACTGTCTTAATTTCAGGGCGGCATGGCATAGACAGAAGTTACAGCGCCGGGGTTTACTATAAGGGAAATGGTGAGTATACGATGATGGGTCATACACTCCATACTATCTAATACCCTACAGGCTTTTCTCCTCATGGTAAAGGAAAGCCACATTTTTGGACAACATTAACATTAATTTTTGCGCAACCACCAGCAAACTCCATTACCTTCACAGACAGACGATGGCGTCATAAAGAACAACTTTTTGTTTTTCTAGACTATGTGAAAGACTCTGCGCTCAGCATCAGTAACAGCTCCTTGAACAGCGAGAATCCATACGCCACCATTAAAGATCTTCCCATGCTGATGTCCAGAACTTCAGAGGGAAACTACATGGAGATGAAGTCTCCTGTCCACCGAGAAATGTCATATGCAGAAATTGGACTCTTTGATGAAGATGCCATGTACCAAGTGGACTCACAGGAGCAAGGTAAGAGCTATAGGTGACCTTATACAGGTTGGGCCATGGAAAAGTAGCCTGCCTCCAACACTACTCCGACAGGAAGAAAGAGCAAGTGGATTGATTTATCCAAAGCTTTATTGATTTACCCACATGTTAGAATAGATGCTGGAAATGGGATCTATTCACTTCTATGCATCTCTGGGCACATCACATCATGTTGGCTGATACTGCCTGCAGCTCTTCAACAGTGATTCTACAGATAGTGTTCATGATGTTTTCCTTGAGTTTATCCATGGTATGCAGATTATTAGCACACACTTTCTGCTGTAAATTCCCCACAGATACAAATTGCACGTGGACTAGTCTGGGGAACATGGTGACCATAACCCCTTGGCCAGTAAACTGTAGCAGTGAATCGCAGGAGGTGTGGCATGTTGTTCCATCTTGTTGGAAAAAGCAGTACATTCTTTCGTCTGCTGTTGGTTGGTCAAAAAACTATTCAAACATGCAGAAAAAATGCAGCATTTACAATTGTTTCCAAGTTGATTTTCAAGGGCTATTTGCAGTCGTCTACTGAATGCCACAGACGACTTCAGAGGCCTCGGTTTCTTCATATTTGTGACAGGCCCAGTTTGGCGCCATTTCTGAACCAGGCTTTGAACACAATGTTTAGCAGTTGGTTTGTACCTGGTTACTTGTTGATGAAGGCCTCTTGTATTTCTTTAATTAAGCTGCTGCTCCACACATAGCCTTCCATAATAACTAGTCACTCTTGCAGGAAAAACACCATGGGACAGATTTGTGAGAGCTGTCTAAAAGAATACCTGTCCTTTTTGCCTATAACAACCAATCACAGCGCAGCTTTCATTTCTTATACTGCTGAGGTAAAATGAAACGGCTTCCTCCGAAGAGTATGGGTATTGGGATCAGAGATGGACTACTTTTCCATGGCCCAGCCTATATTTGTTTGGGCTCTTTTAAGTGTCTATTCTAGATCAGAACTGTTGGTTAAGTTACGGCCTATTCAATGGATGACTTTTTGGGCTCAAGGATCAAGATCTGGATAGCCTTTGGAGGTAGTCTTATGGCCATATGATGTTTTTCAAACCACTGCATCATGTATGTATTTTTTACACGCAGAAGATACAATTAACATATGTTTAATCTCTTGGTTGTAGACAGCTTCGTACGAGGAGCAGCAGCCGCCTCCACCAGTTCTCCTCGAAACAGCCTCCAGCCAAACCATTACGACTCTCCCAAAAACAGCCACATTCCCAGCCACTATGACATGCCTCCAGTCCGACAGTACCCACCATCACCTGGAACGAAGCGCAAAGCCCGATGATTACACCAGGGGACTGTTGTTGTCAAATATCCATAATTGGACTTCATGAGGCAGCACTGTGGAGGCCCAAGCTGGAACCTGTGGGATCTTCTTGTGGCCATTACCTTCTTGATCTGTGAAATGACTCGTTACTTGGTTTACAGAATAAGGGTCCTACTCTTTGCTTGGGGGTACAATAAAGATGAATGGAAGGTTTGTCCTTACTGTGAATGAACTACATGGTTGTCTATGTACATTTTGAGTTTGGAGACTAGGTTCTCTTTAACAAAATATGTCAATGGTTCTCTAGAAGACAACCGTGTCATGATGGAGGCTGGACTCTCCGATGAGTCTCTTCAAAGGCATCTACCACATATGACCATGATAGAGATGGGACTTACAAGTATCATACGTGTTTTTGAAGGCACCAACAATCTTCTGATGATATAGACTTGACCATTGCACATCTAAACCAGCTTCATCTACAGCATCTTGTGAAGATACAGTTATTTTTAACGAATCTTCTGGAAGGCATCTACAACTTCTAACTATGTAGACTGGTCCGCTGAAACTTTAGTCTTTGCAAAGGCTTCTAATGTACTTTGTCTTGATGGAAAATGGACCTCATTCTTAAAGGCATCTACTCCATGTGCTAGCAATTAGTACTGGGCTCTTGAAATACATACAAAGTCTACTTGAAGATGATTACTGCATTGTTTGGTGATATAGACTGGTCTGCCAAATATCTAGACCAGTGTTGCCCAACTCCAGTCCTCAAGACCCCCAACAGGTCGTGTGTTCAGGTCTCTCCACAGGTGATGTAACTACTGTCAGTGCTTCAGAGATTGCCACATGTGTTCTCTCTATAGGATATCCTGAAAATGTGACCTGTTGGGGGTCCCCGAGGACTGGAGTTGGGAAACACTGGTCTAGACAATCTTGTTGAAGGCATCTACTGCATCTGGTCATGAAAGAGTCTGAATGCTCTGTTGATATCTACATACCAGGCATCTGTTTTATCGAATATTGATGTTGGACTTCTTCATTAAACCAGGCCTGTTAAGAGGTTGGATGTGGACTCGTGGGGTAGCTACCATTCAAATAGGTGGCATTGTGGACTCATGATTGCATCACTCATTTGCATAGCTTTTTCCCAGGGAGCAATGCATGGCCTATAAGGCTCCTTACACCTTTGTGGTACTCTCCACAAGGAGAAACATTATCCAGCCCTTCTTCAACTCCAATTAAACATCTATAGAAAAGACTCATAAGCTGGAGAAGATAAGTGAAGCCAAAGATCATCAATGTGAACTTTACTGAACGTTGTGTCCGTTATAATCGCGTTCTCGTCGTGTTGTAGAACATAACGTGATGATTCTGATGCGCTATTAAAATATTTCAGTATCAAAGAAATCAAACCAGATTCTCAGAGTCTTCTAGATGTTGTATTATATTTATCTCAGGTGCAGATCGTTCTTTCTCCTATACACTTACCTGACATCTATCTGAGGGTGGTTTACATCTGTGTTGGAACCCCCTCCGGAGGTTCCATCGCAGATCCCGAAAATAAAAGGGCTGCTTGCACAGCTTTTCTTCTGTCCCAAACCGGGCAGCTGGGCGGAAAGTGGTGGATCCTGTTATAGTCAATGGGATCTGTCCGGCGCTGTTTGATTCCATCCAGAGACGGAGCCGTTCGGCCATGGGGATCCCCAAATGGAGCAGGAAAGAGTAATCCTTGGTGCAACTGTGAAAGCCCCCTAAGGACCCCAGTAATGACTTGGATATGCGGTATGAAGATATGCAACATTCAGTCATAACATTGAAACCCTTGTGGCCCGGACTCCATGAAGCCTCTGAAGAGTCCTGTGGTATCGGCATCAAGATGTCAGCAGCAGAGCCTTGATGTCCTGTAAGTTGTGGGGTGCGGCCGGTGCGGATCGCTCTTGTTTCTCTTTAACAAACTGAACTCTGGGAAATTTGACTTCCTTTCCTCTTCCTGAACGGTTTCTGCAGTGCGGCCGGGTATTATCTGCCGATGAAGGGAGCGGCCCTTAGGGAATCCCGCCGCCATGATGGGGGTCGTCTCTATGGATTGCTTAAGAACAATTTTTGCAGGGTTCCACAACGCGTGTTGTGATGCCTCCTGGTCCCACTGGTGGGCACTGTCCTTATATATGAAGCTCTGATACTGCTGGATTATATGCAGTTATGTTTTATACAAAGAAGGGAAAGTGTGCAGAAGGGGGGGGGGGGGTTCTTTACATCATTTTTTTAACCCAATAATTTTTTGCACTTTTTTTGTCCTGTAGGAGCCTTGCACCATAAAAGCTCTGATTGCTGTGATAATGCACTGAAGACTTCTGTACTGTAATGCAGTATCCCTCACAAGCCCTGACAGGGCACACAGCAGTGTATGGCGTCCAGTTCTCATGGCAGCCCATCGGCCCTCCGCGATTACACGGCATTGTCCTGACGATGTTGCAGAGGGAGCACACTCCCTCTGTGTACCCTTTACATGTGAGGTATATTGATTCTTGCATGTATGGGGTTGAAAGCGGAGATCGACGTCCCCGCCACTGCAGCAGGGCACCGGCTATCAGTCACAGCTGGCTGCCGCTGACTTCTGAGCTATGCCATCCACAGGATGTAAGTTGAAGTCCTGTTGCATTGTGGCCCCCAGCCAGGATGTAGACATAGTGAATTCCCTTGCATGCCCCGTTCTGTCTCCAGCGCCATTTTCCTGTCCTGTCGCAACGCCCCAGAGGGATGACCCTGGGCACCTGGCTAATGTGAAGAGCTGGCAGGGATAAGTGCTGTCTCGTCATGGTGGCACTTGCCAGGCTCTGGTCCCGGAGGGATGACACGTAGCCAAGGCCAGAGCAGAATCGCAGTCTAACTTTGACACTCTTTAGGCAGGGAGCACCAATAAATGCGATGGGGGAATAGTAGTACAAATCACTCGTGACGCCACCGTTCCCACACACTGATAATGTAAAAGTCGCTGTTATGCGACGAAACGCGTCGGACATATTTTCAATAAAAGCATCCAAATGTTTTTTGATATGTAAGGAATAGAGATGAGCGAACGGGCTCGGCCCCGCCCCTTTTTCACCCGAATACCGCGATTTTCGAGTACTTCCTGCTGTCTAGCAGATGATAATGCAGAATCCTGTACTGCTAACACCCCCTGCTGGTAGCAGATGATAATACAGAATCCTAAACTGGTGACGCCACCTGCAGGCAGCGCATAGTGATGCAGAATCCCGAACTAATAGCGCACCCTGCTGGTAGCACTTAATAGAGCAGTATCCTCAACTGGTGGCGCCCCCTGCTGGTAGCGCATGAAAATGCAGAATCCTGAACTGGTGATGCCCTCTGCTGGTAGCAGATGATAATGCAGAATGCTTAACTGCTGACGCCCCCTGCTGGTAGTGCATGATAATGCAGAATCCTGTACTGGTGACGCTCCTCGCTGGTAGTGTATAATGATGAAAAATCCTGAACTGATTATGCCCTCTGCTGGTAGCACAGGATAATGCAGAATCCTGAACTCGTGGCGCCCCCTGCTGGTAGCAGATGATGATGCAGAATCCTGAACTGGTGCTGCCACCTGCTGGTAGCACATGATAATGCAGAATCCAGAACTGTTTCCGCCCCCTGCTGGTAGCACATGATAATGCAGAAATCTGATCTGGTGGCGCCCCTTGCTGGTAGCAGATGTTAATGTGGAATCCTGAACAGTTGGCGCCCGCTGCTGATAGCGCATGATAATGCAGAATCCTGAACTGGTGACCCCCTGCTGGTAGAGCATGGTAATACATAATCCTGAACTGGTGACGCCCCCTGCAGGCAGTGTATAGTGATGCAGAATCCAGAACTATTGACGCCCCCTGCTGGTAGCAAATAATAATGCAGAATCCTGAACTGGTGGCGCCCCCTGCTGGTAGCAAATAATAATGCAGGATCCTTAAATGGAGACACCCCCCCTGCTGGTAGCGCATGATAATGCAGAATCCTGAACTGGTGATGCCCCCTGCTGGTAGCAGATGATAATGCAGAATCCTGAACTGGTGACGCCCCCTGCTGGTAGCACATAATAATGCAGAATCCTCAACTGGTAACGCCCCCTGCTGGTAGTGCATATTGATTCAAAATCCTGAACTGCTGACGCCATCTGCTGGTAGTACATGATAATGCAGAGTCTTGAAATGGTAAAGCCCCCTGCTGCTAGCAGATGATAATGTAGAATCCTAAACTGGTGACACTGTTTGCAGGGAGCACATGACTATGAAGAATCCTGAACTGGTGGCGCCCACTGCTGGTAGCAGATGATAATGTGGAATCTCGAACTGGTAGTGCCCCATGCTGGTAGAGCATGGTAATGCATAATACTGAACAGGTGACGCCCCCTGCTAGTAGTAGATGATAATGTGGAATCCTGAAATAGTGGTGCCCCCTGCTGGTAGCACATGATAATGCAGAATCCTGAACTGGTGACGCCCTTTGCGAGGAGCACATAATTATGAAGAATCCTGAACTTGTGACGCCCCCTGCTGGTAGAGCATGGTAATACATAATCCTGAACTGGTGGCGCCCCCTGCAGGCAGCGTATAGTGATGCAGAATCCTGAACTAGTGGCACCCCCTGCTGGTAGCAGATGATAATGCAGAATCCTGAACTGGTGACGCCCCCTGCAGACAGTGGATAGTGATGCAGAATCCTAAACTAATGGTGCCCCCTGCTGGTAGCACATGATAAAGCAGAATCTTCAACCTTTGGTGCCACCTGCTGGTAACACATGATAATGCAGAATCCTAAGCTAGTGACGCCACCTGCTGGTAGCACATAATAATGCAGAATCCTGAAATGGTGAAGCCCTCTGCTGGTAGCAGATGATAATGCAGAATCCTTTACTGGTGACCCTCCTCGCTGGTAGTGCATATTGATTCAAAATCCTGAACTGCTGACGCCATCTGCTGGTAGCAGATGATAATGCAGAATTCTGTACTGGTGACACTCCTCACTGGTAGTGCATAATGATGCAAACTCCTGAACTGATGACGCCCTCTGCTGGTAGCACATGATAATGCAGAATACTGAGCTAGCGACGGCCCCCTGCTGGTAGCACATAATAATGCAGAATTCTCAACTGCTGACGCCGCCTGCTGGTAGTGCATGATAATGCAGAATTTTGAACTGGTGAAGCCCCCTGCTGGTAGCAGATGATAATGCAGAATCCTATACTGGTGACGCTCCTCGCTGGTAGTGCATAATGATTCAAAATCCTGAATTGATGACGCCATCTGCTGGTGGCCCATGATAATGCAGAATCCTGAACTGGTGACATCACCTGATAATGCAGAATCCTGAACTGGTGATGGCCTCTGCTGGTAGCAGATGATAATGCAGAATCCTGAACTGATGGCACCCCCTGCTGGTAGCAGATGATAATGTGGAATCCTGTACTGGTGGCGCCCCCTGCTGGTAGCAGATGATAATGGAGAATCCTGAACTGATGAGACCCACTGCTGGTAGCGCATGATAATGCAGAATCCTGAACTGGTGACGCCCTTTGCGGGGAGCAAATAATTGTGAAGAATCCTGAACTTGTGACGCCCCCTGCTGGTAGAGCATGGTAATACATAATCCTGAACTAGTGACTCCCCCTGTAGGCAGCGTATAGTGATGCAGAATCCTAAACTAGTGGCGCCCCCTGCTAATAGCATATAATAATGCAGAATCCTGAATTGGTGACGCCCTCTGCTGGTAGCAGATGATAATGCAAAATCCTGTACTGGTGACACTCCTCACTGGTAGTGCGTAATGATGCAAAATCCTGAACTGATGACGCCCTCTGCAGGTAGCACATGATAATGCAGAATCCTGAACTAGCGACGCCCCCTGCTGGTAGCACATAATAATGCAGAATCCTCAACTCCTGACGCCCCCTGCTGGTAGCACATAATAATGCAGAATCCTCAACTGCTGACGCCCCCTGCTGGTAGTGCATGATAATGCAGAATCCTTAACCTGTGAAGCCCCCTGCTGGTACTGCATGATAATGCTCCTCCCTGGTAGTGCATAATGATTCAAAATCCTGAACTAGTGACGCCCTCTGATGATAGCAGATTATGATGCAGAATCCTGTGCTGGTGACGACACCTGCTGGTAACGCATAGTGATGCAGAATCCTGAACTATTCGTGCCCCCTGCTGGTAGCACATGATAAAGCAGAATCCTCAACCTTTGGCGCCACCTGCTGATAACACATGATAATGCAGAATCCTGAACTAGTGACGCCCTCTGCTGGTAGAAGATGATAATGCAGAATCCTGTACTGGTGATGCTCCTCGCTGGTAGTGCGTAATAATTCAAAATCCAGAATCCTGAACTGGTGACACCCCCTGCTGGCAGTACATGATAATGCACAATCCTGAACTAGTATCGCCCCCTGCTGGTAGCAAATGATAAAGCAGAATCCTGAACTGGTGACGCCCCCTGCTGGTAGCACATGATAATGCAGAATGCTGATCTGGTGACGCCCCCTGCAGGCAGCGCATAGTGATGCAGAATCCTGAACTAATGGCGCTCCCTGCTGGTAGCACTTGATAAAGCAGTATCCTGAACTTGTGACGCCCTTTGCCGGTAGAGCATGGAAATACATAAATCTGAACTGGTGACGTCCCCTGCAGGCAGCGCATAGTAATGCAGAATTCTGAACTAGTAGCGCCCCCTGCTGGTAGCAGATGATAATGCAGAATCCTATAGTGGTGACGCCACCTGCTGGTAGCAGATGATAATGCAAAATCCTGAACTGGTGACGCCCCCTGGGGGAGTGCATAATAATGCAGAATCCAGGACTGTTAATGCCCCCTGCTGGTAGCAGATGATAATATGCAGTCCTGAACTGGTGGCGCCCCCCGCTGGTAGGAGATGATAATGGAGAATCCTGAACTGGTGAAGCCCCTTGCAGGTAGAGCATGATAATACATAATCCTAAACTGCTGACGCCGCCTGCAGGCAGAATATAGTGATGCAGAATCCTGAACTAGTTGCGCACCCTGCTGGTAGCAAATAATAATGCAGAATCCTGAACTAGTGACGCCCCCTGCTGGTAGCGCATGATAATGCAGAGTCCTGAACTGCTGACACCCCCTGCTGGTAGAGCATGGTAATACATAATCCTGAACTGGTGACACCCCCCGCAGGCAGTGTATAGTGATGCAGAATCCTGAACTAGTGGCGCCCCCTGCTGGTAGCAGATGATAATGCAGAATCCTGAACGGGTGACGCCACCTGCTGGTAACGCATGATAACGCAGAATCCTGAGCTGGTGACGCCCCCTGCAGGCAGCGCATAGTGATGCAGAATCCTGAACTAATGGCGCCCCCTGTTGGTAGCACTTCATAAAGCAGTATCCTGAACTTGTGACGCCCTCTGCTGGTAGAGCATGGTAATACATAATCCTGAACTGGTGACGCCCCCTGCAGACAGCGCATAGTAATGCCGAATCCTGAACTAGTGGCGCCCCCTGCTGGTAGCAGATGATAATGGAGAATCCTAAACTGGTGACGCCCTTTGCGGGGAGCAAATAATTGTGAAGAATCCTGAACTTGTGACGCCCCCTGCTGGTAGAGCATAGTAATACATAATCCTGAACTAGTGACTCCCCCTGTAGGCAGCGTATAGTGATGCAGAATCCTAAACTAGTGGTGCCCCCTGCTAATAGCATATAATAATGCAGAATCCTGAATTGGTGACCCCCCTTTGCTGGTAGCAGATGATAATGCAAAATCCTGTACTGGTGACACTCCTCACTGGTAGTGCGTAATGATGCAAAATCCTGAACTGATGACGCCCCCTGCTGGCAGCACATAATAATGCAGAATCCTCAACTCCTGACGCCCCCTGCTGGTAGCACATTATAATGCAGAATCCTCAACTGCTGACGCCCCCTGCTGGTAGTGCATGATAATGCAGAATCCTTAACCTGTGAAGCCCCCTGCTGGTACTGCATGATAATGCTCCTCCCTGGTAGTGCATAATGATTCAAAATCCTGAACTAGTGACGCCCTCTGATGATAGCAGATTATGATGCAGAATCCTGTGCTGGTGACGACACCTGCTGGTAACGCATAGTGATGCAGAATCCTGAACTATTCGTGCCCCCTGCTGGTAGCACATGATAAAGCAGAATCCTCAACCTTTGGCGCCACCTGCTGATAACACATGATAATGCAGAATCCTGAACTAGTGACGCCCTCTGCTGGTAGAAGATGATAATGCAGAATCCTGTACTGGTGATGCTCCTCGCTGGTAGTGCGTAATAATTCAAAATCCAGAATCCTGAACTGGTGACACCCCCTGCTGGCAGCGCATAATAATGCAGAATCCTGAACTGGTGGCACCCTCCTGCTGGCAGTACATGATAATGCAGAATCCTGAACTAGTATCGCCCCCTGCTGGTAGCAAATGATAAAGCAGAATCCTGAACTGGTGACGCCCCCTGCTGGTAGCACATGATAATGCAGAATGCTGATCTGGTGACGCCCCCTGCAGGCAGCGCATAGTGATGCAGAATCCTGAACTAATGGCGCCCCCTGCTGGTAGCACTTGATAAAGCAGTATCCTGAACTTGTGACGCCCTTTGCCGGTAGAGCATGGATATACATAAATCTGAACTGGTGACGTCCCCTGCAGGCAGCGCATAGTAATGCAGAATTCTGAACTAATAGCGCCCCTTGCTGGTAGCAGATGATAATGCAAAATCCTGAAGTGGTGACGCCACCTGCTGGTAGCAGATGATAATGCAAAATCCTTAACTGGTGACGCCCCCTGGGGGAGTGCATAATAATACAGAATCCAGGACTGTTAACGCCCCCTGCTGGTAGCAGATGATAATATGCAGTCCTGAACTGGTGGTGCCCCCCGCTGGTTGGAGATGATAATCGAGAATCCTGAACTGGTGAAGCCCCTTGCAGGTAGAGCATGGTAATACATAATCCTAAACTGTTGACGCCGCCTGCAGGCAGCATATAGTGATGAAGAATCCTGAACTAGTTGCGCCCCCTGCTGGTAGCAAATAATAATGCAGAATCCTGAACTGGTGACGCCCCCTGCTGGTAGCTCATGATAATGCAGAGTCCTGAACTGCTGACACCCCCTGCTGGTAGAGCATGGTAATACATAATCCTGAACTGGTGACACCCCCCGCAGGCAGTGTATAGTGATGCAGAATCCTGAACTAGTGGCGCCCCCTGCTGGTAGCAGATGATAATGCAGAATCCTGAGCTGGTGACACCCCCTGCAGGCAGCGCATAGTGATGCAGAATCCTGAACTAATCGTGCCCCCTGCAGGCAGCGCATAGTGATGCAGAATCATGAACTAATCGTGCCCCCTGCTGGTAGAACATGATAAAGCAGAATCCTCAACCTTTGGCGCCACCTGCTGATAACACATGATAATGCAGAATCCTGAACTAGTGACGCCCTCTGCTGGTAGAAGATGATAATGCAGAATCCTGTACTGGTGATGCTCCTCACTGGTAGTGCATAATGATTCAAAATCCAGAATCCTGTACTGGTTACGCCCCCTGCTGGCAGTGTATGATAATGCAGAATCCTGAACTGATGACGCCCCCTGCTGGTAGTGTATGATAATGTAGAATCCTGAACTAGTGCCGCCCCCTGCTGGTAATGCATTATGAAGCAGAATCCTGAACTGGTGACGCCCCCTGCAGACAGCGCCTAATAATGCAGAATCCTGAACTGGTGATGCCCCCTGCAGGCAGTGCATAGTGATGCAGAATCATGAACTAGTGGCGCCCCCTGCTGGTAGCAGATGATAATGCAGTAACCTGAACTGGTAACGCCCCCTGCTGGTAGCACATGATAATGCAGAAACCTGTACTGGCAACGCCACCTGCTGGCAGCGCATAATAATGCAGAATCCTGAACTGGTGGCACCCTCCTGCTGGCAGTACATGATAATGCAGAATCCTGAACTAGTATCGCCCCCTGCTGGTAGCAAATGATAAAGCAGAATCCTGAACTGGTGACGCCCCCTGCTGGTAGCACATGATAATGCAGAATGCTGATCTGGTGACGCCCCCTGCAGGCAGCGCATAGTGATGCAGAATCCTGAACTAATGGCGCCCCCTGCTGGTAGCACTTGATAAAGCAGTATCCTGAACTTGTGACGCCCTTTGCCGGTAGAGCATGGATATACATAAATCTGAACTGGTGACGTCCCCTGCAGGCAGCGCATAGTAATGCAGAATTCTGAACTAATAGCGCCCCTTGCTGGTAGCAGATGATAATGCAAAATCCTGAAGTGGTGACGCCACCTGCTGGTAGCAGATGATAATGCAAAATCCTTAACTGGTGACGCCCCCTGGGGGAGTGCATAATAATACAGAATCCAGGACTGTTAACGCCCCCTGCTGGTAGCAGATGATAATATGCAGTCCTGAACTGGTGGTGCCCCCCGCTGGTTGGAGATGATAATCGAGAATCCTGAACTGGTGAAGCCCCTTGCAGGTAGAGCATGGTAATACATAATCCTAAACTGTTGACGCCGCCTGCAGGCAGCATATAGTGATGAAGAATCCTGAACTAGTTGCGCCCCCTGCTGGTAGCAAATAATAATGCAGAATCCTGAACTGGTGACGCCCCCTGCTGGTAGCTCATGATAATGCAGAGTCCTGAACTGCTGACACCCCCTGCTGGTAGAGCATGGTAATACATAATCCTGAACTGGTGACACCCCCCGCAGGCAGTGTATAGTGATGCAGAATCCTGAACTAGTGGCGCCCCCTGCTGGTAGCAGATGATAATGCAGAATCCTGAGCTGGTGACACCCCCTGCAGGCAGCGCATAGTGATGCAGAATCCTGAACTAATCGTGCCCCCTGCAGGCAGCGCATAGTGATGCAGAATCATGAACTAATCGTGCCCCCTGCTGGTAGAACATGATAAAGCAGAATCCTCAACCTTTGGCGCCACCTGCTGATAACACATGATAATGCAGAATCCTGAACTAGTGACGCCCTCTGCTGGTAGAAGATGATAATGCAGAATCCTGTACTGGTGATGCTCCTCACTGGTAGTGCATAATGATTCAAAATCCAGAATCCTGTACTGGTTACGCCCCCTGCTGGCAGTGTATGATAATGCAGAATCCTGAACTGATGACGCCCCCTGCTGGTAGTGTATGATAATGTAGAATCCTGAACTAGTGCCGCCCCCTGCTGGTAATGCATTATGAAGCAGAATCCTGAACTGGTGACGCCCCCTGCAGACAGCGCCTAATAATGCAGAATCCTGAACTGGTGATGCCCCCTGCAGGCAGTGCATAGTGATGCAGAATCATGAACTAGTGGCGCCCCCTGCTGGTAGCAGATGATAATGCAGTAACCTGAACTGGTAACGCCCCCTGCTGGTAGCACATGATAATGCAGAAACCTGTACTGGCAACGCCACCTGCAGGCAGCGCATAGTGATGCAGAATCCTGAACTAATGGCGCCCCCTGTTGGTAGCACTTCATAAAGCAGTATCCTGAACTTGTGACGCCCTTTGCTGGTAGAGCATGGTAATACATAATCCTGAACTGGTGACGCCCCCTGCAGACAGCGCATAGTAATGCAGAATCCTGAACTAGTGGCGCCCCGTGCTGGTAGCAGATGATAATGCAGAATCCTGAACTGGTGACGCGCCCTGCAGGCAGCGCATAGTAATGCAGAATCCTGAACTAATGGTGCCCCCTGCTGGTAACACATGATAATTCAGAATCCTGAACTGGTGACGCCCTCTGCTGGTACTTGATGATCATGCAGAATTCTGTACTGGTTACGCCCCCTGCTGGTAGTGCATGACAATGTAGAATTCTGAACTGGCGAAGCCCCCTGCTGGTAGCGCATCATAATGCAGAATCCTGAACTGGTGAAGCCCCCTGCTGGTAGAGCATGGTAATGCATAATACTGAACTGGTGACACTCCCTACTGGAAGAGCATAATGATGCAGAATCCTGAACTAGTGGCACCCCCCCCTGCTGGCAGTGCATTATAATGCAGAATCCTGAACTAGTAGCGCCCCCTGGTGGTAGCGCATAATAATTCAGAATCCTGAACTGATGACGCCCTCTGCTGGTAGTGTATGATAATGCAGAATCATGAACTAGTGCCGCCCCCTGCTGGTAATGCATTATGAAGCAGAATCCTGAACTGGTGATGCCCCCTGCAGGCAGAGGATAGTAATGCAGAATCCTGAACTAATGGTGCCCCCTGCTGGTAGCACATGATAATGCAGAATCCTGAACTGGTGAAGCCCCCTGCTGGTAGCGCATCATAATGCAGAATCCTGAACTGGTGAAGCCCCCTGCTGGTAGAGCATGACAATGCATAATACTGAACTGGTGACACTCCCTACCACCGTGCTGGCAGTGCATGATAATGCAGAATCCTGAACTAGTGGCGCCGCCTGCTGATAGCAGATGATAATGCAGAAACCTGAACTGGTGAAGCCCCCTGCTGGCAGCGCATAATAATTCAGAATCCTGAACTGATGACGCCCCCTGCTGGTAGTGTATGATAATGCAGAATCCTGAACTAGTGCCACCCCCTGCTGGTAATGCATTATCAAGCAGAATCCTGAACTGGTGACGCCCCCTGCAGGCAGCGCATAATGATGCAGAATCCTGAACTGGTGACACCCTCCGCAGGCAGTGCATAGTGATGCAGAATCATGAACTAGTGGCGCCCCCTGCTGGTAGCAGATGATAATGCAGAATGCTGAACTGGTGACGCCACCTGCAGGCAGCGCATAGTGATGCAGAATCCTGAATTATTGGCGCCCCTGCTGGTAGCACTTCATAAAGCAGTATTCTGAACTGGTGGTGCCCCCTGCTGGTAGCAGATGATAATGCAGAATCCTGAATGGGTGACACCCCCTGCTGGTAGTACACCCGGCACTCCCCAGAGACCCCATACTTACCTCTCCGGATCCTCCGCGTCTCGCTCGGCAAGTCAGTACGCATGTGCAGTTCAGGGCAGGGCGCAGCAGCGCTAGGCTGTGACGTGGATTGTCGCGGTACTTCAGCAGCGCTCGCAGCGGAGTATTGCGGGACGGACAACTTCCCTTGACTGCAATAGAATGTGTCAATGCGATCTTTCCGCACCAAATAGAACGTTGCGATTCTTCCCCGCGAGCGGAAAATCGCAGTTGATTTCTGCTCATGGTCAGGGGAGAATCGGTAACACAGCGGGTCTATGGGCGGACGTTGCTGCGGGACTGGCGGCGGGCGTCTGGTGCGAATTCTGCAGAGAAAATCCATCCACGGACATTGGGCCTTAGGCCGGGCGCAAGCCTAAACTGCCGGGGGTCCGCAGCTTCTCACAGCCATGAGCCCGGTGTACTGCCGTGTAGGACGGTGAGATTGTACTGGTCGTGACGTGTATCTCGCGCACGCTGTCATGCGCGGTACACGCGGATTGTACTGGTCGTGACGTGTATCTCACACACGCTGTCATGCGCGGTACACGCGGATTGTACTGGTCGTGACGTGTATCTCGCGCACGCTGTCATGCGCGGTACACGCGGATTGTACTGGTCGTGACGTGTATCTCACGCACGCTGTCATGCGTGGTACACACGGATTGTACTGGTCGTGACGTGTATCTCACACGCTGTCATGCGCGGTACACGCGGATTGTACTGGTCGTGACGTGTATCTCACACGCTGTCATGCGCGGTACACGCGGATTGTACTGGTCGTGACGTGTATCTCGCGCACGCTGTCATGCGGTACACGCGGATTGTACTGGTCGTGACGTGTATCTCGCGCACGCTGTCATGCGTGGTACACGCGGATTGTACTGGTCGTGACGTGTATCTCGCGCACGCTGTCATGCGCGGTACACGCGGATTGTACTGGTCGTGACGTGTATCTCACACGCTGTCATGCGCGGTACACGCGGATTGTACTGGTCGTGACGTGTATCTCACGCACGCTGTCATGCGTGGTACACGCGGATTGTACTGGTCGTGACGTGTATCTCACACGCTGTCATGCGCGGTACACGCGGATTGTACTGGTCGTGACGTGTATCTCACGCACGCTGTCATGCGCGGTACACGCGGATTGTACTGGTCGTGACGAGTATCTCGTGCACGCTGTCATGCGCGGTACACGCGGATTGTACTGGTCGTGACGTGTATCTCACGCACGCTGTCATGCGCGGTACACGCGGATTGTACTGGTCGTGACGTGTATCTCACACGCTGTCATGCGCGGTACACGCGGATTGTACTGGTCGTGACGTGTATCTCACGCACGCTGTCATGCGCGGTACACGCGGATTGTACTGGTCGTGACGTGTATCTCGCGCACGCTGTCATGCGTGGTACACACGGATTGTACTGGTCGTGACGTGTATCTCGCGCACGCTGTCATGCGCCGTACACGCGGATTGTACTGGTCCTGACATGTATCTCGCGCACGCTGTCATGCGGTACACGCGGATTGTACTGGTCGTGACGTGTATCTCACGCACGCTGTCATGCGTGGTACACGCGGATTGTACTGGTCGTGACGTGTATCTCACACGCTGTCATGCGCGGTACACGCGGATTGTACTGGTCGTGACGTGTATCTCACGCACGCTGTCATGCGCGGTACACGCGGATTGTACTGGTCGTGACGAGTATCTCGTGCACGCTGTCATGCGCGGTACACGCGGATTGTACTGGTCGTGACGTGTATCTCACGCACGCTGTCATGCGCGGTACACGCGGATTGTACTGGTCGTGACGTGTATCTCACACGCTGTCATGCGCGGTACACGCGGATTGTACTGGTCGTGACGTGTATCTCACACGCTGTCATGCGCGGTACACGCGGATTGTACTGGTCGTGACGTGTATCTCACACGCTGTCATGCGCGGTACACGCGGATTGTACTGGTCGTGACGTGTATCTCGCGCACGCTGTCATGCGGTACACGCGGATTGTACTGGTCGTGACGTGTATCTCGCGCACGCTGTCATGCGTGGTACACGCGGATTGTACTGGTCGTGACGTGTATCTCGCGCACGCTGTCATGCGCGGTACACGCGGATTGTACTGGTCGTGACGTGTATCTCACACGCTGTCATGCGCGGTACACGCGGATTGTACTGGTCGTGACGTGTATCTCGCGCACGCTGTCATGCGCGGTACACGCGGATTGTACTGGTCGTGACGTGTATCTCACACGCTGTCATGCGCGGTACACGCGGATTGTACTGGTCGTGACGTGTATCTCACACGCTGTCATGCGCGGTACACGCGGATTGTACTGGTCGTGACGTGTATCTCGCGCACGCTGTCATGCGCGGTACACGCGGATTGTACTGGTCGTGACGTGTATCTCACACGCTGTCATGCGCGGTACACGCGGATTGTACTGGTCGTGACGTGTATCTCACACGCTGTCATGCGCGGTACACGCGGATTGTACTGGTCGTGACGTGTATCTCGCGCACGCTGTCATGCGCGGTACACGCGGATTGTACTGGTCGTGACGTGTATCTCACGCACGCTGTCATGCGTGGTACACGCGGATTGTACTGGTCGTGACGTGTATCTCACACACTGTCATGCGCGGTACACGCGGATTGTACTGGTCGTGACGTGTATCTCGCGCACGCTGTCATGCGCGGTACACGCGGATTGTACTGGTCGTGACGTATATCTCGCGCACGCTGTCATGCGGTACACGCGGATTGTACTGGTCGTGACGTGTATCTCGCGCACGCTGTCATGCGTGGTACACGCGGATTGTACTGGTCGTGACGTGTATCTCGCGCACGCTGTCATGCGCGGTACACGCGGATTGTACTGGTCGTGACGTGTATCTCACACGCTGTCATGCGCGGTACACGCGGATTGTACTGGTCGTGACGTGTATCTCACGCACGCTGTCATGCGTGATACACGCGGATTGTACTGGTCGTGACGTGTATCTCACACGCTGTCATGCGCGGTACACGCGGATTGTACTGGTCGTGACGTGTATCTCACGCACGCTGTCATGCGCGGTACACGCGGATTGTACTGGTCGTGACGTGTATCTCACACGCTGTCATGCGCGGTACACGCGGATTGTACTGGTTGTGACGTGTATCTCGTGCACGCTGTCATGCGCGGTACACGCGGATTGTACTGGTCGTGACGTGTATCTCACGCACGCTGTCATGCGTGGTACACGCGGATTGTACTGGTCGTGACGTGTATCTCACACGCTGTCATGCGCGGTACACGCGGATTGTACTGGTCGTGACGTGTATCTCACGCACGCTGTCATGCGCGGTACACGCGGATTGTACTGGTCGTGACGAGTATCTCGTTCACGCTGTCATGCGCGGTACACGCGGATTGTACTGGTCGTGACGTGTATCTCACGCACGCTGTCATGCGCGGTACACGCGGATTGTACTGGTCGTGACGTGTATCTCACACGCTGTCATGCGCGGTACACGCGGATTGTACTGGTCGTGACGTGTATCTCACGCACGCTGTCATGCGCCGTACACGCGGATTGTACTGGTCGTGACGTGTATCTCACACGCTGTCATGCGCGGTACACGCGGATTGTACTGGTCGTGACGTGTATCTCACACGCTGTCATGCGCGGTACACGCGGATTGTACTGGTCGTGACGTGTATCTCGCTCGCTGTCATGCGCGGTACACGCGGATTGTACTGGTCGTGACGTGTATCTCGCGCACGCTGTCATGCGGTACACGCGGATTGTACTGGTCGTGACGTGTATCTCGCGCACGCTGTCATGCGTGGTACACGCGGATTGTACTGGTCGTGACGTGTATCTCGCGCACGCTGTCATGCGCGGTACACGCGGATTGTACTGGTCGTGACGTGTATCTCACACGCTGTCATGCGCGGTACACGCGGATTGTACTGGTCGTGACGTGTATCTCGCGCACGCTGTCATGCGCGGTACACGCGGATTGTACTGGTCGTGACGTGTATCTCACACGCTGTCATGCGCGGTACACGCGGATTGTACTGGTCGTGACGTGTATCTCACACGCTGTCATGCGCGGTACACGCGGATTGTACTGGTCGTGACGTGTATCTCGCGCACGCTGTCATGCGCGGTACACGCGGATTGTACTGGTCGTGACGTGTATCTCACACGCTGTCATGCGCGGTACACGCGGATTGTACTGGTCGTGACGTGTATCTCACACGCTGTCATGCGCGGTACACGCGGATTGTACTGGTCGTGACGTGTATCTCGCGCACGCTGTCATGCGCGGTACACGCGGATTGTACTGGTCGTGACGTGTATCTCACGCACGCTGTCATGCGTGGTACACGCGGATTGTACTGGTCGTGACGTGTATCTCACACACTGTCATGCGCGGTACACGCGGATTGTACTGGTCGTGACGTGTATCTCGCGCACGCTGTCATGCGCGGTACACGCGGATTGTACTGGTCGTGACGTGTATCTCACGCACGCTGTCATGCGTGGTACACGCGGATTGTACTGGTCGTGACGTGTATCTCACACGCTGTCATGCGCGGTACACGCGGATTGTACTGGTCGTGACGTGTATCTCACACGCTGTCATGCGCGGTACACGCGGATTGTACTGGTCGTGACGTGTATCTCGCGCACGCTGTCATGCGGTACACGCGGATTGTACTGGTCGTGACGTGTATCTCGCGCACGCTGTCATGCGTGGTACACGCGGATTGTACTGGTCGTGACGTGTATCTCGCGCACGCTGTCATGCGCGGTACACGCGGATTGTACTGGTCGTGACGTGTATCTCACACGCTGTCATGCGCGGTACACGCGGATTGTACTGGTCGTGACGTGTATCTCACGCACGCTGTCATGCGTGATACACGCGGATTGTACTGGTCGTGACGTGTATCTCACACGCTGTCATGCGCGGTACACGCGGATTGTACTGGTCGTGACGTGTATCTCACGCACGCTGTCATGCGCGGTACACGCGGATTGTACTGGTCGTGACGTGTATCTCACACGCTGTCATGCGCGGTACACGCGGATTGTACTGGTCGTGACGTGTATCTCGTGCACGCTGTCATGCGCGGTACACGCGGATTGTACTGGTCGTGACGTGTATCTCACGCACGCTGTCATGCGTGGTACACGCGGATTGTACTGGTCGTGACGTGTATCTCACACGCTGTCATGCGCGGTACACGCGGATTGTACTGGTCGTGACGTGTATCTCACGCACGCTGTCATGCGCGGTACACGCGGATTGTACTGGTCGTGACGAGTATCTCGTGCACGCTGTCATGCGCGGTACACGCGGATTGTACTGGTCGTGACGTGTATCTCACGCACGCTGTCATGCGCGGTACACGCGGATTGTACTGGTCGTGACGTGTATCTCACGCACGCTGTCATGCGCGGTACACGCGGATTGTACTGGTCGTGACGTGTATCTCACACGCTGTCATGCGCGGTACACGCGGATTGTACTGGTCGTGGCGTGTATCTCGCGCACGCTGTCATGCGGTACACGCGGATTGTACTGGTCGTGACGTATATCTCGCGCACGCTGGCATGCGCGGTACACGCGGATTGTTCTGGTCGTGACGTGTATCTCGCGCGCGCTGTCATGCGCGGTACACGCGGATTGTACTGGTCGTGACGTGTATCTCGCGCGCGCTGTCATGCGCGGTACACGCGGATTGTACTGGTCGTGACGTGTATCTCGCGCACGCTGTCATGCGCGGTACACGCGGATTGTACTGGTCGTGACGTGTATCTTACGCACGCTGTCATGCGTGGTACACGCGGATTGTACTGGTCGTGACGTGTATCTCACACGCTGTCATGCGCGGTACACGCGGATTGTACTGGTCGTGACGTGTATCTCGCGCACGCTGTCATGCGTGGTACACGCGGATTGTACTGGTCGTGACGTGTATCTCACACGCTGTCATGCGCCGTACACGCGGATTGTACTGGTCCTGACATGTATCTCGCGCACGCTGTCATGCGCGGTACACGCGGATTGTACTGGTCGTGACGTGTATCTCACACACGCTGTCATGCGTGGTACACGCGGATTGTACTGGTCGTGACGTGTATCTCACACGCTGTCATGCGCGGTACACGCGGATTGTACTGGTCGTGACGTGTATCTCACACGCTGTCATGCGCGGTACACGCGGATTGTACTGGTCGTGACGTGTATCTCGCGCATGCTGTCATGCGCGGTACACGCGGATTGTACTGGTCGTGACGTGTATCTCGCGCACGCTGTCATGCGCCGTACACGCGGATTGTACTGGTCGTGACGTGTATCTCGCGCACGCTGTCATGCGCGGTACACGCGGATTGTACTGGTCGTGACGTGTATCTCGCGCACGCTGTCATGCGCGGTACACGCGGATTGTACTGGTCGTGACGTGTATCTCACACGCTGTCATGCGCGGTACACGCGGATTGTACTGGTCGTGACGTGTATCTCACACGCTGTCATGCGCGGTACACGCGGATTGTACTGGTCGTGACGTGTATCTCACACGCTGTCATGCGCGGTACACGCGGATTGTACTGGTCGTGACGTGTATCTCGCGCACGCTGTCATGCGCGGTACACGCGGATTGTACTGGTCGTGACGTGTATCTCACGCACGCTGTCATGCGTGGTACACGCGGATTGTACTGGTCGTGACGTGTATCTCACACACTGTCATGCGCGGTACACGCGGATTGTACTGGTCGTGACGTGTATCTCGCGCACGCTGTCATGCGCGGTACACGCGGATTGTACTGGTCGTGACGTGTATCTCACGCACGCTGTCATGCGTGGTACACGCGGATTGTACTGGTCGTGACGTGTATCTCACACGCTGTCATGCGCGGTACACGCGGATTGTACTGGTCGTGACGTGTATCTCACACGCTGTCATGCGCGGTACACGCGGATTGTACTGGTCGTGACGTGTATCTCGCGCACGCTGTCATGCGGTACACGCGGATTGTACTGGTCGTGACGTGTATCTCGCGCACGCTGTCATGCGTGGTACACGCGGATTGTACTGGTCGTGACGTGTATCTCGCGCACGCTGTCATGCGCGGTACACGCGGATTGTACTGGTCGTGACGTGTATCTCACACGCTGTCATGCGCGGTACACGCGGATTGTACTGGTCGTGACGTGTATCTCACGCACGCTGTCATGCGTGATACACGCGGATTGTACTGGTCGTGACGTGTATCTCACACGCTGTCATGCGCGGTACACGCGGATTGTACTGGTCGTGACGTGTATCTCACGCACGCTGTCATGCGCGGTACACGCGGATTGTACTGGTCGTGACGTGTATCTCACACGCTGTCATGCGCGGTACACGCGGATTGTACTGGTCGTGACGTGTATCTCGTGCACGCTGTCATGCGCGGTACACGCGGATTGTACTGGTCGTGACGTGTATCTCACGCACGCTGTCATGCGTGGTACACGCGGATTGTACTGGTCGTGACGTGTATCTCACACGCTGTCATGCGCGGTACACGCGGATTGTACTGGTCGTGACGTGTATCTCACGCACGCTGTCATGCGCGGTACACGCGGATTGTACTGGTCGTGACGAGTATCTCGTGCACGCTGTCATGCGCGGTACACGCGGATTGTACTGGTCGTGACGTGTATCTCACGCACGCTGTCATGCGCGGTACACGCGGATTGTACTGGTCGTGACGTGTATCTCACGCACGCTGTCATGCGCGGTACACGCGGATTGTACTGGTCGTGACGTGTATCTCACACGCTGTCATGCGCGGTACACGCGGATTGTACTGGTCGTGGCGTGTATCTCGCGCACGCTGTCATGCGGTACACGCGGATTGTACTGGTCGTGACGTATATCTCGCGCACGCTGGCATGCGCGGTACACGCGGATTGTTCTGGTCGTGACGTGTATCTCGCGCGCGCTGTCATGCGCGGTACACGCGGATTGTACTGGTCGTGACGTGTATCTCGCGCGCGCTGTCATGCGCGGTACACGCGGATTGTACTGGTCGTGACGTGTATCTCGCGCACGCTGTCATGCGCGGTACACGCGGATTGTACTGGTCGTGACGTGTATCTTACGCACGCTGTCATGCGTGGTACACGCGGATTGTACTGGTCGTGACGTGTATCTCACACGCTGTCATGCGCGGTACACGCGGATTGTACTGGTCGTGACGTGTATCTCGCGCACGCTGTCATGCGTGGTACACGCGGATTGTACTGGTCGTGACGTGTATCTCACACGCTGTCATGCGCCGTACACGCGGATTGTACTGGTCCTGACATGTATCTCGCGCACGCTGTCATGCGCGGTACACGCGGATTGTACTGGTCGTGACGTGTATCTCACACACGCTGTCATGCGTGGTACACGCGGATTGTACTGGTCGTGACGTGTATCTCACACGCTGTCATGCGCGGTACACGCGGATTGTACTGGTCGTGACGTGTATCTCACACGCTGTCATGCGCGGTACACGCGGATTGTACTGGTCGTGACGTGTATCTCGCGCATGCTGTCATGCGCGGTACACGCGGATTGTACTGGTCGTGACGTGTATCTCGCGCACGCTGTCATGCGCCGTACACGCGGATTGTACTGGTCGTGACGTGTATCTCGCGCACGCTGTCATGCGCGGTACACGCGGATTGTACTGGTCGTGACGTGTATCTCGCGCACGCTGTCATGCGCGGTACACGCGGATTGTACTGGTCGTGACGTGTATCTCACACGCTTTCATGCGCGGTACACGCGGATTGTACTGGTCGTGACGTGTATCTCACACGCTGTCATGCGCGGTACACGCGGATTGTACTGGTCGTTACGTGTATCTCACACGCTGTCATGCGCGGTACACGCGGATTGTACTGGTCGTGATGTGTATCTCACACGCTGTCATGCGCGGTACACGTGGATTGTACTGGTCGTGACGTGTATCTCGCGCACGCTGTCATGCGCGGTACACGCGGATTGTACTGGTCGTGACGTGTATCTCACGCACGCTGTCATGCGTGGTACACGCAAATTGTACTGGTCGTGACGTGTATCTCACACGCTGTCATGCGCGGTACACGCGGATTGTACTGGTCGTGACGTGTATCTCACACGCTGTCATGCGTGGTACACGCGGATTGTACTGGTCGTGACGTGTATCTCACACGCTGTCATGCGCGGTACACGCGGATTGTACTGGTCGTGACGTGTATCTCGCGCACGCTGTCATGCGCGGTACACGCGGATTGTACTGGTCGTGACGTGTATCTCACGCACGCTGTCATGCGCCGTACACGCGGATTGTGCTGGTCGTGACGTGTATCTCGCGCTCGCTGTCATGCGCGGTACACGCGGATTGTACTGGTCGTGACGTGTATCTCGCGCACGCTGTCATGCGGTACACGCGGATTGTACTGGTCGTGACGTGTATCTCACACGCTGTCATGCACGGTACACGCGGATTGTACTGGTCGTGACGTGTATCTCGCGCACGCTGTCATGCGCGGTACACGCGGATTGTACTGGTCGTGACGTGTATCTCACACGCTGTCATGCGTGGTACACGCGGATTGTACTGGTCGTGACGTGTATCTCACACGCTGTCATGCGCGGTACACGCGGATTGTACTGGTCGTGACGTGTATCTCACACGCTGTCATGCGCGGTACACGCGGATTGTACTGGTCGTGACGTGTATCTCACACGCTGTCATGCGCGGTACACGCGGATTGTACTGGTCGTGACGTGTATCTCGCGCACGCTGTCATGCGGTACACGCGGATTGTACTGGTCGTGACGTGTATCTCGCGCACGCTGTCATGCGTGGTACACGCGGATTGTACTGGTCGTGACGTGTATCTCGCGCACGCTGTCATGCGCGGTACACGCGGATTGTACTGGTCGTGACGTGTATCTCACACGCTGTCATGCGCGGTACACGCGGATTGTACTGGTCGTGACGTGTATCTCGCGCACGCTGTCATGCGCGGTACACGCGGATTGTACTGGTCGTGACGTGTATCTCACACGCTGTCATGCGCGGTACACGCGGATTGTACTGGTCGTGACGTGTATCTCGCGCACGCTGTCATGCGCGGTACACGCGGATTGTACTGGTCGTGACGTGTATCTCACACGCTGTCATGCGCGGTACACGCGGATTGTACTGGTCGTGACGTGTATCTCACACGCTGTCATGCGCGGTACACGCGGATTGTACCGGTCGTGGCGTGTATCTCGCGCACGCTGTCATGCGCGGTACACGCGGATTGTACCGGTCGTGACGTGTATCTCGCGCACGCTGTCATGCGCCGTACACGCGGATTGTACTGGTCGTGACGTGTATCTCGCGCACGCTGTCATGCGCCGTACACGCGGATTGTACTGGTCGTGACGTGTATCTCACGCACGCTGTCATGCGCCGTACACGCGGATTGTACTGGTCGTGACGTGTATCTCGCGCACGCTGTCATGCGCCGTACACGCGGATTGTACTGGTCGTGACGTGTATCTCACGCACGCTGTCATGCGCGGTACACGCGGTTTGTACTGGTCGTGGCGTGTATCTCACGCACGCTGTCATGCGCGGTACACGCGGATTGTACTGGTCGTGACGTGTATCTCGCGCATGCTGTCATGCGCGGTACACGCGGATTGTACTGGTCCTGACATGTATCTCACGCACGCTGTCATGCGCGGTACACGCGGATTGTACTGGTCCTGACATGTATCTCGCGCACGCTGTCATGCGCGGTACACGCGGATTGTACTGGTCGTGACGTGTATCTCGCGCACGCTGTCATGCGCCGTACATGCGGATTGTACTGGTCGTGACGTGTATCTCGCGCACGCTGTCATGCGCGGTACATGCGGATTGTACTGGTCGTGACGTGTATCTCGCGCACGCTGTCATGCGCGGTACACGCGGATTGTACTGGTCCTGACATGTATCTCGCGCACGCTGTCATGCGCGGTACACGCGGATTGTACTGGTCGTGACGTGTATCTCGCGCACGCTGTCATGCGCCGTACATGCGGATTGTACTGGTCGTGACGTGTATCTCGCGCACGCTGTCATGCGCGGTACACGCGGATTGTACTGGTCGTGGCGTGTATCTCGCGCACGCTGTCATGCACGGTACACGCGGATTGTACTGGTCGTGACGTGTATCTCGCGCACGCTGTCATGCGCCGTACACGCGGATTGTACTGGTCGTGACGTGTATCTCATGCACGCTGTCATGCGCGGTACACGCGGATTGTACTGGTCGTGACGTGTATCTCGCGCACGCTGTCATGCGGTACACGCGGATTGTACTGGTCGTGACGTGTATGTCGCGCACGCTGTCATGCGGGGTACACGCGGATTGTACTGGTCGTGACGTGTATCTCGCGCACGCTGTCATGCGGTACACGCGGATTGTACTGGTCGTGACGTGTATCTCGCGCACGCTGTCATGCGGTACACGCGGATTGTACTGGTCGTGGCGTGTATCTCGCGCACGCTGTCATGCGCGGTACACGCGGATTGTACTGGTCGTGACGTGTATCTCGCGCACGCTGTCATGCGCGGTACACGCGGATTGTACTGGTCGTGACGTGTATCTCGCGCACGCTGTCATGCGGGGTACACGCGGATTGTACTGGTCGTGACGTGTATCTCGCGCACGCTGTCATGCGCGGTACACGCGGATGGTACTGGTCGTGACGTGTATCTCGCGCACGCTGTCATGCGGTACACGCGGATTGTACTGGTCGTGACGTGTATCTCGCGCACGCTGTCATGCGCGGTACACGCGGATTGTACCGGTCGTGACGTGTATCTCGCGCACGCTGTCATGCGCGGTACACGCGGATTGTACCGGTCGTGGCGTGTATCTCGCGCACGCTGTCATGCACGGTACACGCGGATTGTACTGGTCGTGACGTGTATCTCGCGCACGCTGTCATGCGCGGTACACGCGGATTGTACCGGTCGTGGCGTGTATCTCGCGCACGCTGTCATGCACGGTACACGCGGATTGTACTGGTCGGGACGTGTATCTCGCGCACGCTGTCATGCGCGGTACACGCGGATTGTACCGGTCGTGGCGTGTATCTCGCAAAAAGCTGTCATGCGGTACACGCGGATTGTACCGGTCGTGGCGTGTATCTCGCGCACGCTGTCTTGCACGGTACACGCGGATTGTACTGGTCGTGACGTGTATCTCGCGCACGCTGTCATGCGCCGTACACGCGGATTGTACTGGTCGTGACGTGTATCTCGCGCACGCTGTCATGCACCGTACACGCGGATTGTACTGGTCGTGGCGTGTATCTCGCGCACGCTGTCATGCACGGTACACACGGATTGTACTGGTCGTGACGTGTATCTCGCGCACGCTGTCATGCGCCGTACACGCGGATTGTACCGGTCGTGACGTGTATCTCGCGCACGCTGTCATGCGCGGTACACGCGGATTGTACTGGTCGTGACGTGTATCTCGCGCACGCTGTCATGCGGTACACGCGGATTGTACTGGTCGTGACGTGCATCTCGCGCACGCTGTCATGCGCGGTACACGCGGATTGTACCGGTCGTGGCGTGTATCTCGCGCACGCTGTCATGCACGGTACACGCGGATTGTACCGGTCGTGACGTGTATCTCACGCACGCTGTCATGCGGTACACGCGGATTGTACTGGTCGTGACGTGTATCTCGTACACGCGGATTGTACTGGTCGTGACGTGTATCTCGCGCACGCTGTCATGCGCGGTACACGCTGATTGTACTGGTCGTGACGTGTATCTCGCGCACGCTGTCATGCGCGGTACACGCGGATTGTTCTAGTCGTGACGTGTATCTCGCGCACGCTGTCATGCGCCGTACACGCGGATTGTACTGGTCGTGGCGTGTATCTCACGCACGCTGTCATGCGCCGTACACGCGGATTGTGCTGGTCGTGACGTGTATCTCACACGCTGTCATGCGCGGTACACGCGGATTGTGCTGGTCGTGACGTGTATCTCACGCACGCTGTCATGCGCGGTACACGCGGATTGTACTGGTCGTGACGTGTATCTCGCGCACGCTGTCATGCGCGGTACACGCTGATTGTACTGGTCGTGACGTGTATCTCGCGCACGCTGTCATGCGCGGTACACGCGGATTGTACTGGTCGTGACGTGTATCTCGCTCACGCTGTCATGCGCCGTACACGCGGATTGTACTGGTCGTGACGTGTATCTCGCGCACGCTGTCATGCGCCGTACACGCGGATTGTACTGGTCGTGACGTGTATCTCGCGCACGCTGTCATGCGCGGTACACGCGGATTGTACTGGTCGTGACGTGTATCTCGCGCACGCTGTCATGCGCCGTACACGCGGATTGTACTGGTCGTGACGTGTATCTCGCGCACGCTGTCATGCGCCGTACACGCGGATTGTACTGGTCGTGACGTGTATCTCGCGCACGCTGTCAGGCGCCGTACACGCGGATTGTACTGGTCGTGACGTGTATCTCGCGCACGCTGTCAGGCGCCGTACACGCGGATTGTACTGGTCGTGACGTGTATCTCGCGCACGCTGTCATGCGCGGTACACGCGGATTGTACTGGTCGTGACGTGTATCTCGCGCACGCTGTCATGCGCGGTACACGCGGATTGTACTGGTCGTGACGTGTATCTCGCGCACGCTGTCAGGCGCGGTACACGCGGATTGTACTGGTCGTGACGTGTATCTCGCGCACGCTGTCACGCGCGGTACACGCGGATTGTACTGGTCGTGACGTGTATCTCGCGCACGCTGTCACGCGCGGTACACGCGGATTGTACTGGTCGTGACGTGTATCTCGCTCACGCTGTCACGCGCGGTACACGCGGATTGTACTGGTCGTGACGTGTATCTCGCGCACGCTGTCACGCGCGGTACACGCGGATTGTACTGGTCGTGACGTGTATCTCGCGCACGCTGTCACGCGCGGTACACGCGGATTGTACTGGTCGTGACGTGTATCTCGCGCACGCTGTCATGCGGGTACACGCGGATTGTACTGGTCGTGACGTGTATCTCGCGCACGCTGTCATGCGCGGTACACGCGGATTGTACCGGTCGTGACGTGTATCTCGCGCACGCTGTCATGCGGTACACGCGGATTGTACTGGTCGTGACGTGTATCTCGCGCACGCTGTCATGCGCGGTACACGCGGATTGTACCGGTCGTGGCGTGTATCTCGCGCACGCTGTCATGCGCCGTACACACGGATTGTACTGGTCGTGACGTGTATCTCGCGCACGCTGTCATGCGCGGTACACGCGGATTGTACCGGTCGTGGCGTGTATCTCGCGCACGCTGTCATGCGCCGTACACACGGATTGTACTGGTCGTGACGTGTATCTCGCGCACGCTGTCATGCGCGGTACACGCGGATTGTACCGGTCGTGGCGTGTATCTCGCGCACGCTGTCATGCGCGGTACACGCGGATTGTACCGGTCGTGACGTGTATCTCGCGCACGCTGTCATGCGCCGTACACGCGGATTGTACTGGTCGTGACGTGTATCTCGCGCACGCTGTCATGCGCCGTACACGCGGATTGTACTGGTCGTGACGTGTATCTCACGCACGCTGTCATGCGCCGTACACGCGGATTGTACTGGTCGTGACGTGTATCTCGCGCACGCTGTCATGCGCCGTACACGCGGATTGTACTGGTCGTGACGTGTATCTCACGCACGCTGTCATGCGCGGTACACGCGGTTTGTACTGGTCGTGGCGTGTATCTCACGCACGCTGTCATGCGCCGTACACGCGGATTGTACTGGTCGTGACGTGTATCTCGCGCACGCTGTCATGCACGGTACACGCGGATTGTACTGGTCGTGACGTGTATCTCGCGCACGCTGTCATGCACGGTACACGCGGATTGTACTGGTCGTGACGTGTATCTCGCGCATGCTGTCATGCGCGGTACACGCGGATTGTACTGGTCCTGACATGTATCTCACGCACGCTGTCATGCGCGGTACACGCGGATTGTACTGGTCCTGACATGTATCTCGCGCACGCTGTCATGCGCGGTACACGCGGATTGTACTGGTCGTGACGTGTATCTCGCGCACGCTGTCATGCGCCGTACATGCGGATTGTACTGGTCGTGACGTGTATCTCGCGCACGCTGTCATGCGCGGTACATGCGGATTGTACTGGTCGTGACGTGTATCTCGCGCACGCTGTCATGCGCGGTACACGCGGATTGTACTGGTCCTGACATGTATCTCGCGCACGCTGTCATGCGCGGTACACGCGGATTGTACTGGTCGTGACGTGTATCTCGCGCACGCTGTCATGCGCCGTACATGCGGATTGTACTGGTCGTGACGTGTATCTCGCGCACGCTGTCATGCGCGGTACACGCGGATTGTACTGGTCGTGGCGTGTATCTCGCGCACGCTGTCATGCACGGTACACGCGGATTGTACTGGTCGTGACGTGTATCTCGCGCACGCTGTCATGCGCCGTACACGCGGATTGTACTGGTCGTGACGTGTATCTCATGCACGCTGTCATGCGCGGTACACGCGGATTGTACTGGTCGTGACGTGTATCTCGCGCACGCTGTCATGCGGTACACGCGGATTGTACTGGTCGTGACGTGTATGTCGCGCACGCTGTCATGCGGGGTACACGCGGATTGTACTGGTCGTGACGTGTATCTCGCGCACGCTGTCATGCGGTACACGCGGATTGTACTGGTCGTGGCGTGTATCTCGCGCACGCTGTCATGCACGGTACACGCGGATTGTACTGGTCGTGACGTGTATCTCGCGCACGCTGTCATGCACGGTACACGCGGATTGTACTGGTCGTGACGTGTATCTCGCGCACGCTGTCATGCGCGGTACACGCGGATTGTACTGGTCGTGACGTGTATCTCGCGCACGCTGTCATGCACGGTACACGCGGATTGTACTGGTCGTGACGTGTATCTCGCGCACGCTGTCATGCGGGGTACACGCGGATTGTACTGGTCGTGACGTGTATCTCGCGCACGCTGTCATGCGCGGTACACGCGGATGGTACTGGTCGTGACGTGTATCTCGCGCACGCTGTCATGCGGTACACGCGGATTGTACTGGTCGTGACGTGTATCTCGCGCACGCTGTCATGCGCGGTACACGCGGATTGTACCGGTCGTGGCGTGTATCTCGCGCACGCTGTCATGCACGGTACACGCGGATTGTACTGGTCGTGACGTGTATCTCGCGCACGCTGTCATGCGCCGTACACGCGGATTGTACTGGTCGTGACATGTATCTCGCGCACGCTGTCATGCGGTACACGCGGATTGTACTGGTCGGGACGTGTATCTCGCGCACGCTGTCATGCGCGGTACACGCGGATTGTACCGGTCGTGGCGTGTATCTCGCGCACGCTGTCATGCGGTACACGCGGATTGTACCGGTCGTGGCGTGTATCTCGCGCACGCTGTCTTGCACGGTACACGCGGATTGTACTGGTCGTGACGTGTATCTCGCGCACGCTGTCATGCGCCGTACACGCGGATTGTACTGGTCGTGACGTGTATCTCGCGCACGCTGTCATGCACCGTACACGCGTATTGTACTGGTCGTGGCGTGTATCTCGCGCACGCTGTCATGCACGGTACACGCGGATTGTACTGGTCGTGACGTGTATCTCGCGCACGCTGTCATGCGCCGTACACGCGGATTGTACCGGTCGTGACGTGTATCTCGCGCACGCTGTCATGCGCGGTACACGCGGATTGTGCTGGTCGTGACGTGCATCTCGCGCACGCTGTCATGCGCGGTACACGCGGATTGTACCGGTCGTGGCGTGTATCTCGCGCACGCTGTCATGCACGGTACACGCGGATTGTACCGGTCGTGACGTGTATCTCACGCACGCTGTCATGCGCGGTACACGCGGATTTACCGGTCGTGACGTGTATCTCGCGCACGCTGTCATGCGGTACACGCGGATTGTACTGGTCGTGACGTGTATCTCGCGCACGCTGTCATGCACCGTACACGCGGATTGTACTGGTCGTGACGTGTATCTCGCGCACGCTGTCATGCGCGGTACACGCGGATTGTACTGGTCGTGACGTGTATCTCGCGCACGCTGTCATGCGCCGTACACGCGGATTGTACTGGTCGTGACGTGTATCTCGCGCACGCTGTCACGTGCGGTACACGCGGATTGTACTGGTCGTGACGTGTATCTCGCGCACGCTGTCATGCGCGGTACACGCGGATTGTACTGGTCGTGACGTGTATCTCGCGCACGCTGTCATGCATCGTACACGCGGATTGTACTGGTCGTGGCGTGTATCTCACGCACGCTGTCATGCGGTACACGCGGATTGTACTGGTCGTGACGTGTATCTCGCGCACGCTTTCGTGCGGTACACGCGGATTGTACTGGTCGTGACGTGTATCTCGCGCACGCTGTCATGCGGGGTACACGCGGATTGTACTGGTCGTGACGTGTATCTCGCGCACGCTGTCATGTGGTACATGCGGATTGTACTGGTCGTGACGTGTATCTCATGCACGCTGTCATGCGCGGTACACGCGGATTGTACTAGTCGTGACGTGTATCTCGCGCACGCTGTCATGCGGTAGACGCGGATTGTACTGGTCGTGACGTGTATCTCGCGCACGCTGTCATGCGCCGTACACGCGGATTGTACTGGTCGTGACGTGTATCTCGCGCACGCTGTCAGGCGCGGTACACGCGGATTGTACTGGTCATGACGTGTATCTCGCGCACGCTGTCATGCGGTACACGCGGATTGTACTGGTCGTGACGTGTATCTCACGCACGCTGTCATGCGGTACACGCGGATTGTACTGGTCGTGACGTGTATCTCGCGCACGCTGTCATGCGCCGTACACGCGGATTGTACTGGTCGTGACGTGTATCTCACGCACGCTGTCATGCGCGGTACACGCGGATTGTACTGGTCGTGACGTGTATCTCGTGCACGCTGTCATGCGCGGTACACGCGGATTGTACTGGTCGTGACGTGTATCTCGCGCACGCTGTCATGCGCAGTACACGCGGATTGTACTGGTCGTGGCGTGTATCTCGCGCACGCTGTCATGCGGGTACACGCGGATTGTACTGGTCGTGGCGTGTATCTCACGCACGCTGTCATGCACGGTACACGCGGATTGTACTGGTCATGACGTGTATCTCGCGCACGCTGTCACGCGCGGTACACGCGGATTGTACTGGTCGTGACGTGTATACGCGGATTATGGTCGTGACGTGTATCTCACGCACGCTGTCATGCGCGGTACACGCGGTTTGTACTGGTCGTGGCGTGCATCTCACGCACGCTGTCATGCGCGGTACACGCGGATTGTACTGGTCGTGACGTGTATCTCGCGCATGCTGTCATGCGCGGTACACGCGGATTGTACTGGTCCTGACATGTATCTCACGCACGCTGTCATGCGTGGTACACGCGGATTGTACTGGTCCAGACATGTATCTCACGCACGCTGTCATGCGCGGTACACGCGGATTGTACTGGTCCTGACATGTATCTCGCGCACGCTGTCATGCGCGGTACACGCGGATTGTACTGGTCGTGACGTGTATCTCGCGCACGCTGTCATGCGCCGTACAAGCGGATTGTACTGGTCGTGACGTGTATCTCGCGCACGCTGTCATGCGCGGTACACGCGGATTGTACTGGTCGTGACGTGTATCTCGCGCACGCTGTCATGCGCCGTACACGCGGATTGTACTGGTCGTGGCGTGTATCTCGCGCACGCTGTCATGCACGGTACACGCGGATTGTACTGGTCGTGACGTGTATCTCGCGCACGCTGTCATGCGCCGTACACGCGGATTGTACTGGTCGTGACGTGTATCTCATGCACGCTGTCATGCGCGGTACACGCGGATTGTACTGGTCGTGACGTGTATCTCGCGCACGCTGTCATGCGGTACACGCGGATTGTACTGGTCGTGACGTGTATGTCGCGCACGCTGTCATGCGGGGTACACGCGGATTGTACTGGTCGTGACGTGTATCTCGCGCACGCTGTCATGCGGTACACGCGGATTGTACTGGTCGTGGCGTGTATCTCGCGCCCGCTGTCATGCACGGTACACGCGGATTGTACTGGTCGTGACGTGTATCTCGCGCACGCTGTCATGCGGTACACGCGGATAGTACTGGTCGTGGCGTGTATCTCGCGCACGCTGTCATGCACGGTACACGCGGATTGTACTGGTCGTGACGTGTATCTCGCGCACGCTGTCATGCACGGAATACACGCGGATTGTACTGGTCGTGACGTGTAACTCGCGCACGCTGTCATGCGCGGTACATGCGGATTGTACTGGTCGTGACGTGTTTCTCGCGCACGCTGTCATGCGGGGTACACGCGGATTGTACTGGTCGTGACGTGTATCTCGCGCACGCTGTCATGCGCGGTACACGCGGATTGTACTGGTCGTGACGTGCATCTCGCGCACGCTGTCATGCGCGGTACACGCGGATTGTACCGGTCGTGGCGTGTATCTCGCGCACGCTGTCATGCGCGGTACACTGGTCGTGGCGTGTATCTCACGCACGCTGTCATGCGGTACACGCGGATTGTACTGGTCGTGACGTGTATCTCACGCACGCTGTCATGCGCGGTACACGCGGATTGTACTGGTCGTGACGTGTATCTCGCGCACGCTGTCATGCGGGGTACACGCGGATTGTACTGGTCGTGACGTGTATCTCGCACACGCTGTCATGCGCGGTACACGCGGATTGTACTGGTCGTGGCGTGTATCTCACGCACGCTGTCATGCGGTACACGCGGATTGTACTGGTCGTGGCGTGTATCTCACGCACGCTGTCATGCGCGGCACACGCGGATTGTACTGGTCGTGGCGTTTATCTCACGCACGCTGTCATGCGGGGTACACGCGGATTGTACTGGTCGTGACGTGTATCTCACGCACGCTGTCATGCGCGGTACACGCGGATTGTACTGGTCGTGACGTGTATCTCGCGCACGCTGTCATGCGGTACACGCGGATTGTACTGGTCGTGACGTGTATCTCGCGCACGCTGTAATGCGGTACACGCGGATTGTACTGGTCGTGGCGTGTATCTCGCGCACGCTGTCATGCGGTACACGCGGATTGTACTGGTCCTGACGTGTATCTCACGCACGCTGTCATGCACGGTACACGCGGATTGTACTGGTCGTGACGTGTATCTCGCGCACGCTGTCATGCGGTACACGCGGATTGTACTGGTCGTGACGTGTATCTCACACGCTGTCATGCGCGGTACACGCGGATTGTACTGGTCGTGACGTGTATCTCGCGCACGCTGTCATGCGGTACACGCGGATTGTACTGGTCCTGACGTGTATCTCACGCACGCTGTCATGCACGGTACACGCGGATTGTACTGGTCGTGACGTGTATCTCGCGCACGCTGTCATGCGGTACACGCGGATTGTACTGGTCGTGACGTGTATCTCGCGCACGCTGTCATGCGCGGTACACGCGGATTGTACTGGTCGTGACGTGTATCTCGCGCACGCTGTCATGCGGTACACGCGGATTGTACTGGTCGTGACGTGTATCTCACACGCTGTCATGCACGGTACACGCGGATTGTACTGGTCGTGACGTGTATCTCACACGCTGTCATGCGCGGTACACGCGGATTGTACCGGTCGTGACGTGTATCTCGCGCACGCTGTCATGCGCGGTACACGCGGATTGTACTGGTCGTGACGTGTATCTCGCGCACGCTGTCATGCACGGTACACGCGGATTGTACTGGTCGTGACGTGTATCTCGCGCACGCTGTCATGCACGGTACACGCGGATTGTACTGGTCGTGGCGTGTATCTCGCGCACGCTGTCATGCACGGTACACGCGGATTGTACTGGTCGTGACGTGTATCTCGCGCACGCTGTCATGCACGGTACACGCGGATTGTACTGGTCGTGGCGTGTATCTCGCGCACGCTGTCATGCGGTACACGCGGATTGTACTGGTCGTGACGTGTATCTCGCGCACGCTGTCATGCGCGGTACACGCGGATTGTGCTGGTCGTGACGTGTATCTCACACGCTGTCATGCGCGGTACACGCGGATTGTACTGGTCGTGGCGTGTATCTCGCGCACGCTGTCATGCGCGGTACACGCGGATTGTGCTGGTCGTGACGTGTATCTCGCGCACGCTGTCATGCGCGGTACACGCGGATTGTACTGGTCGTGACGTGTATCTCGCGCACGCTGTCATGCGCGGTACACGCGGATTGTACTGGTCGTGACGTGTATCTCGCGCACGCTGTCATGCGCGGTACACGCGGATTGTACCGGTCGTGGCGTGTATCTCACGCACGCTGTCATGCGCGGTACACGCGGATTGTACTGGTCGTGACGTGTATCTCGCGCACGCTGTCATGCGCGGTACACGCGGATTGTACTGGTCGTGACGTGTATCTCGCGCACGCTGTCATGCGCGGTACACGCGGATTGTACTGGTCGTGACGTGTATCTCGCGCACGCTGTCATGCGCCGTACACGCGGATTGTACCGGTCGTGACGTGTATCTCGCGCACGCTGTCACGCGCGGTACACGCGGATTGTACTGGTCGTGACGTGTATCTCGCGCACGCTGTCACGCGCGGTACACGCGGATTGTACTGGTCGTGGCGTGTATCTCGCGCACGCTGTCACGCGCGGTACACGCGGATTGTACTGGTCGTGACGTGTATCTCGCGCACGCTGTCATGCGTGGTACACGCGGATTGTGCTGGTCGTGACGTGTATCTCGCGCACTCTGTCATGCGTGGTACACGCGGATTGTGCTGGTCGTGACGTGTATCTCGCGCACGCTGTCATGCGGGGTACACGCGGATTGTACTGGTCGTGACGTGTATCCCGCGCTCGCTGTCATGCGCGGTACACGCGGATTGTACTGGTCGTGACGTGTATCTCGCGCACGCTGTCATGCGCGGTACACGCGGATTGTACTGGTCGTGGCGTGTATCTCGCGCACGCTGTCATGCGCGGTACACGCTGATTGTACCCGTCGTGACGTGTATCTCACGCACGCTGTCATGCGGTACACGCGGATTGTACTGGTCGTGACGTGTATCTCGCGCACGCTGTCATGCGGTACACGCGGATTGTACTGGTCGTGACGTGTATACGCGGATTATACTGGTCGTGACGTGTATCTCACGCACGCTGTCATGCGCGGTACACGCGGATTGTACTGGTCGTGGCGTGTATCTCACGCACGCTGTCATGCGGTACACGCGGATTGTACTGGTCGTGACGTGTATCTCGCGCACGCTGTCATGCGCGGTACGCGCGGATTGTACTGGTCGTGACGTGTATCTCGCGCGCGGTACACGCGGATTGTACTGGTCGTGACGTGTATCTCGCGCACGCTGTCATGCGCCGTACACGCGGATTGTACTGGTCGTGGCGTGTATCTCACGCACGCTGTCATGCGGTACACGCGGATTGTACTGGTCGTGACGTGTATCTCGCGCACGCTGTCATGCGCTGTACACGCGGATTGTACTGGTCGTGACGTGTATCTCACGCACGCTGTCATGCACGGTACACGCGGATTGTACTGGTCGTGGCGTGTATCTCGCGCACGCTGTCATGCGGTACACGCGGATTGTACTGGTCGTGACGTGTATCTCGCGCACGCTGTCATGCGCGGTACGCGCGGATTGTACTGGTCGTGACGTGTATCTCGCGCACGCTGTCACGCGCGGTACACGCGGATTGTACTGGTCGTGGCGTGTATCTCACGCACGCTGTCATGCACAGTACACGCGGATTGTACTGGTCGTGACGTGTATCTCGCGCACGCTGTCATGCGCCGTACACGCGGATTGTACTGGTCGTGGCGTGTATCTCACGCACGCTGTCATGCGCGGTACACGCGGATTGTACTGGTCGTGACGTGTATCTCGCGCACGCTGTCATGCGCGGTACACGCGGATTGTACTGGTCGTGACGTGTATCTCGCGCACGCTGTCATGCGCGGTACACGCGGATTGTACTGGTCGTGACGTGTATCTCACGCACGCTGTCATGCGGTACACGCGGATTGTACTGGTCGTGACGTGTATCTCGCGCACGCTGTCATGCGGTACACGCGGATTGTACTGGTCGTGACGTGTATCTCGCGCATGCTGTCATGCGCGGTACACGCGGATTGTACTGGTCCTGACATGTATCTCACGCACGCTGTCATGCGCGGTACACGCGGATTGTACTGGTCGTGACGTGTATCTCACGCACGCTGTCATGCGCGGTACACGCGGATTGTACTGGTCGTGACGTGTATCTCGCGCACGGTCATGCGCCGTACACGCGGATTGTACCGGTCGTGACGTGTATCTCGCGCACGCTGTCATGCGCGGTACACGCGGATTGTACTGGTCGTGACGTGTATCTCGCGCACGCTGTCATGCGCGGTACACGCGGATTGTTCTAGTCGTGACGTGTATCTCGCGCACGCTGTCATGCGCGGTACACGCGGATTGTACTGGTCGTGACGTGTATCTCGCGCACGCTGTCATGTGCGGTACACGCGGATTGTACTGGTCTTGACGTGTATCTCGCGCACGCTGTCATGCGGTACACGCGGATTGTACTGGTCGTGACGTGTATCTCGCGCACGCTGTCATGCGCGGTACACGCTGATTGTACTGGTCGTGACGTGTATCTCGCGCACGCTGTCATGCGGGGTACACGCGGATTGTACTGGTCGTGACGTGTATCTCGCGCACGCTGTCATGCGGTACACGCGGATTGTACTGGTCCTGACGTGTATCTCACGCACGCTGTCATGCACGGTACACGCGGATTGTACTGGTCGTGACGTGTATCTCGCGCACGCTGTCATGCGGTACACGCGGATTGTACTGGTCGTGACGTGTATCTCACACGCTGTCATGCGCGGTACACGCGGATTGTACTGGTCGTGACGTGTATCTCGCGCACGCTGTCATGCGGTACACGCGGATTGTACTGGTCGTGACGTGTATCTCACACGCTGTCATGCACGGTACACGCGGATTGTACTGGTCGTGACGTGTATCTCACACGCTGTCATGCGCGGTACACGCGGATTGTACCGGTCGTGACGTGTATCTCGCGCACGCTGTCATGCGCGGTACACGCGGATTGTACCGGTCGTGACGTGTATCTCGCGCACGCTGTCATGCACGGTACACGCGGATTGTACTGGTCGTGACGTGTATCTCGCGCACGCTGTCATGCACGGTACACGCGGATTGTACTGGTCGTGGCGTGTATCTCGCGCACGCTGTCATGCACGGTACACGCGGATTGTACTGGTCGTGACGTGTATCTCGCGCACGCTGTCATGCGGGGTACACGCGGATTGTACTGGTCGTGACGTGTATCTCGCGCACGCTGTCATGCACGGTACACGCGGATTGTACTGGTCGTGGCGTGTATCTCGCGCACGCTGTCATGCGGTACACGCGGATTGTACTGGTCGTGACGTGTATCTCGCGCACGCTGTCATGCACGGTACACGCGGATTGTACTTATCGTGGCGTGTATCTCGCGCACGCTGTCATGCGTGGTACACGCGGATTGTACTGGTCGTGACGTGTATCTCGCGCACGCTGTCATGCGCCGTACACGCGGATTGTACTGGTCGTGGCGTGTATACGCGGATTATACTGGTCGTGACGTGTATCTCACGCACGCTGTCATGCGCGGTACACTGGTCGTGGCGTGTATCTCACGCACGCTGTCATGCGGTACACGCGGATTGTACTGGTCGTGACGTGTATCTCACGCACGCTGTCATGCGCGGTACACGCGGATTGTACTGGTCGTGACGTGTATCTCGCGCACGCTGTCATGCGGGGTACACGCGGATTGTACTGGTCGTGACGTGTATCTCGCACACGCTGTCATGCGCGGTACACGCGGATTGTACTGGTCGTGGCGTGTATCTCACGCACGCTGTCATGCGGTACACGCGGATTGTACTGGTCGTGGCGTGTATCTCACGCACGCTGTCATGCGCGGCACACGCGGATTGTACTGGTCGTGGCGTGTATCTCACGCACGCTGTCATGCGGGGTACACGCGGATTGTACTGGTCGTGACGTGTATCTCACGCACGCTGTCATGCGCGGTACACGCGGATTGTACTGGTCGTGACGTGTATCTCGCGCACGCTGTCATGCGGTACACGCGGATTGTACTGGTCGTGACGTGTATCTCGCGCACGCTGTAATGCGGTACACGCGGATTGTACTGGTCGTGGCGTGTATCTCGCGCACGCTGTCATGCGGTACACGCGGATTGTACTGGTCCTGACGTGTATCTCACGCACGCTGTCATGCACGGTACACGCGGATTGTACTGGTCGTGACGTGTATCTCGCGCACGCTGTCATGCGGTACACGCGGATTGTACTGGTCGTGACGTGTATCTCACACGCTGTCATGCGCGGTACACGCGGATTGTACTGGTCGTGACGTGTATCTCGCGCACGCTGTCATGCGGTACACGCGGATTGTACTGGTCCTGACGTGTATCTCACGCACGCTGTCATGCACGGTACACGCGGATTGTACTGGTCGTGACGTGTATCTCGCGCACGCTGTCATGCGGTACACGCGGATTGTACTGGTCGTGACGTGTATCTCGCGCACGCTGTCATGCGCGGTACACGCGGATTGTACTGGTCGTGACGTGTATCTCGCGCACGCTGTCATGCGGTACACGCGGATTGTACTGGTCGTGACGTGTATCTCACACGCTGTCATGCACGGTACACGCGGATTGTACTGGTCGTGACGTGTATCTCACACGCTGTCATGCGCGGTACACGCGGATTGTACTGGTCGTGACGTGTATCTCGCGCACGCTGTCATGCGCGGTACACGCGGATTGTACTGGTCGTGACGTGTATCTCGCGCACGCTGTCATGCACGGTACACGCGGATTGTACTGGTCGTGACGTGTATCTCGCGCACGCTGTCATGCACGGTACACGCGGATTGTACTGGTCGTGGCGTGTATCTCGCGCACGCTGTCATGCACGGTACACGCGGATTGTACTGGTCGTGACGTGTATCTCGCGCACGCTGTCATGCGGGGTACACGCGGATTGTACTGGTCGTGACGTGTATCTCGCGCACGCTGTCATGCACGGTACACGCGGATTGTACTGGTCGTGGCGTGTATCTCGCGCACGCTGTCATGCGGTACACGCGGATTGTACTGGTCGTGACGTGTATCTCGCGCACGCTGTCATGCGCGGTACACGCGGATTGTGCTGGTCGTGACGTGTATCTCACACGCTGTCATGCGCGGTACACGCGGATTGTACTGGTCGTGGCGTGTATCTCGCGCACGCTGTCATGCGCGGTACACGCGGATTGTGCTGGTCGTGACGTGTATCTCGCGCACGCTGTCATGCGCGGTACACGCGGATTGTACTGGTCGTGACGTGTATCTCGCGCACGCTGTCATGCGCGGTACACGCGGATTGTACTGGTCGTGACGTGTATCTCGCGCACGCTGTCATGCGCGGTACACGCGGATTGTACCGGTCGTGGCGTGTATCTCACGCACGCTGTCATGCGCGGTACACGCGGATTGTACTGGTCGTGACGTGTATCTCGCGCACGCTGTCATGCGCGGTACACGCGGATTGTACTGGTCGTGACGTGTATCTCGCGCACGCTGTCATGCGCGGTACACGCGGATTGTACTGGTCGTGACGTGTATCTCGCGCACGCTGTCATGCGCCGTACACGCGGATTGTACCGGTCGTGACGTGTATCTCGCGCACGCTGTCACGCGCGGTACACGCGGATTGTACTGGTCGTGACGTGTATCTCGCGCACGCTGTCATGCGCGGTACACGCGGATTGTACTGGTCGTGGCGTGTATCTCGCGCACGCTGTCATGCGCGGTACACGCTGATTGTACCGGTCGTGACGTGTATCTCACGCACGCTGTCATGCGGTACACGCGGATTGTACTGGTCGTGACGTGTATCTCGCGCACGCTGTCATGCGGTACACGCGGATTGTACTGGTCGTGACGTGTATACGCGGATTATACTGGTCGTGAAGTGTATCTCACGCACGCTGTCATGCGCGGTACACGCGGATTGTACTGGTCGTGGCGTGTATCTCACGCACGCTGTCATGCGGTACACGCGGATTGTACTGGTCGTGACGTGTATCTCGCGCACGCTGTCATGCGCGGTACGCGCGGATTGTACTGGTCGTGACGTGTATCTCGCGCGCGGTACACGCGGATTGTACTGGTCGTGACGTGTATCTCGCGCACGCTGTCATGCGCCGTACACGCGGATTGTACTGGTTGTGGCGTGTATCTCACGCACGCTGTCATGCGGTACACGCGGATTGTACTGGTCGTGACGTGTATCTCGCGCACGCTGTCATGCGCTGTACACGCGGATTGTACTGGTCGTGACGTGTATCTCACGCACGCTGTCATGCACGGTACACGCGGATTGTACTGGTCGTGGCGTGTATCTCGCGCACGCTGTCATGCGGTACACGCGGATTGTACTGGTCGTGACGTGTATCTCGCGCACGCTGTCATGCGCGGTACGCGCGGATTGTACTGGTCGTGACGTGTATCTCGCGCACGCTGTCACGCGCGGTACACGCGGATTGTACTGGTCGTGACGTGTATCTCGCGCACGCTGTCATGCGGTACACGCGGATTGTACTGGTCGTGGCGTGTATCTCACGCACGCTGTCATGCACGGTACACGCGGATTGTACTGGTCGTGACGTGTATCTCGCGCACGCTGTCACGCGCGGTACACGCGGATTGTACTGGTCGTGACGTGTATCTCGCGCACGCTGTCATGCGGTACACGCGGATTGTACTGGTCGTGGCGTGTATCTCACGCACGCTGTCATGCACGGTACACGCGGATTGTACTGGTCGTGACGTGTATCTCGCGCACGCTGTCATGCGCCGTACACGCGGATTGTACTGGTCGTGGCGTGTATCTCACGCACGCTGTCATGCGCGGTACACGCGGATTGTACTGGTCGTGACGTGTATCTCGCGCACGCTGTCATGCGCGGTACACGCGGATTGTACTGGTCGTGACGTGTATCTCGCGCACGCTGTCATGCGCGGTACACGCGGATTGTACTGGTCGTGACGTGTATCTCACGCACGCTGTCATGCGGTACACGCGGATTGTACTGGTCGTGACGTGTATCTCGCGCACGCTGTCATGCGGTACACGCGGATTGTACTGGTCGTGACGTGTATCTCGCGCATGCTGTCATGCGCGGTACACGCGGATTGTACTGGTCCTGACATGTATCTCACGCACGCTGTCATGCGCGGTACACGCGGATTGTACTGGTCGTGACGTGTATCTCACGCACGCTGTCATGCGCGGTACACGCGGATTGTACTGGTCGTGACGTGTATCTCGCGCACGGTCATGCGCCGTACACGCGGATTGTACCGGTCGTGACGTGTATCTCGCGCACGCTGTCATGCGCGGTACACGCGGATTGTACTGGTCGTGACGTGTATCTCGCGCACGCTGTCATGCGCGGTACACGCGGATTGTTCTAGTCGTGACGTGTATCTCGCGCACGCTGTCATGCGCGGTACACGCGGATTGTACTGGTCGTGACGTGTATCTCGCGCACGCTGTCATATGCGGTACACGCGGATTGTACTGGTCGTGACGTGTATCTCGCGCACGCTGTCATGCGGTACACGCGGATTGTACTGGTCGTGACGTGTATCTCGCGCACGCTGTCATGCGCGGTACACGCTGATTGTACTGGTCGTGACGTGTATCTCGCGCACGCTGTCATGCGGGGTACACGCGGATTGTACTGGTCGTGACGTGTATCTCGCGCACGCTGTCATGCGGTACACGCGGATTGTACTGGTCCTGACGTGTATCTCACGCACGCTGTCATGCACGGTACACGCGGATTGTACTGGTCGTGACGTGTATCTCGCGCACGCTGTCATGCGGTACACGCGGATTGTACTGGTCGTGACGTGTATCTCACACGCTGTCATGCGCGGTACACGCGGATTGTACTGGTCGTGACGTGTATCTCGCGCACGCTGTCATGCGGTACACGCGGATTGTACTGGTCGTGACGTGTATCTCACACGCTGTCATGCACGGTACACGCGGATTGTACTGGTCGTGACGTGTATCTCACACGCTGTCATGCGCGGTACACGCGGATTGTACCGGTCGTGACGTGTATCTCGCGCACGCTGTCATGCGCGGTACACGCGGATTGTACCGGTCGTGACGTGTATCTCGCGCACGCTGTCATGCACGGTACACGCGGATTGTACTGGTCGTGACGTGTATCTCGCGCACGCTGTCATGCACGGTACACGCGGATTGTACTGGTCGTGGCGTGTATCTCGCGCACGCTGTCATGCACGGTACACGCGGATTGTACTGGTCGTGACGTGTATCTCGCGCACGCTGTCATGCGGGGTACACGCGGATTGTACTGGTCGTGACGTGTATCTCGCGCACGCTGTCATGCACGGTACACGCGGATTGTACTGGTCGTGGCGTGTATCTCGCGCACGCTGTCATGCGCCGTACACGCGGATTGTACTGGTCGTGACGTGTATCTCGCGCACGCTGTCATGCGGTACACGCGGATTGTACTGGTCGTGACGTGTATCTCGCGCACGCTGTCATGCACGGTACACGCGGATTGTACTGGTCGTGGCGTGTATCTCGCGCACGCTGTCATGCGTGGTACACGCGGATTGTGCTGGTCGTGACGTGTATCTCGCACACGCTGTCATGCGCGGTACACGCGGATTGTACTGGTCGTGACGTGTATCTCGCGCACGCTGTCATGCGCGGTACACGCGGATTGTACCGGTCGTGGCGTGTATCTCACGCACGCTGTCATGCGCGGTACACGCGGATTGTACTGGTCGTGACGTGTATCTCGCGCACGCTGTCATGCGCGGTACACGCGGATTGTACTGGTCGTGACGTGTATCTCGCGCACGCTGGCATGCGGGGTACACGCGGATTGTACTGGTCGTGACGTGTATCTCGCGCACGCTGTCATGCGCGGTACACGCGGATTGTACTGGTCGTGACGTGTATCTCGCGCACGCTGTCATGCGCGGTACACGCGGATTGTACTGGTCGTGACGTGTATCTCGCGCACGCTGTCATGCGTGGTACACGCGGATTGTGCTGGTCGTGACGTGTATCTCGCGCACGCTGTCATGCGTGGTACACGCGGATTGTGCTGGTCGTGACGTGTATCTCGCGCACGCTGTCATGCGGGGTACACGCGGATTGTACTGGTCTTGACGTGTATCTCGCGCACGCTGTCATGCGCGGTACACGCGGATTGTACTGGTCGTGACGTGTATCTCGCGCACGCTGTCATGCGCGGTACACGCGGATTGTACTGGTCGTGGCGTGTATCTCGCGCACGCTGTCATGCGCGGTACACGCGGATTGTACCGGTCGTGGCGTGTATCTCACGCACGCTGTCATGCGCGGTACACGCGGATTGTACCGGTCGTGACGTGTATCTCACGCACGCTGTCATGCGGTACACGCGGATTGTACTGGTCGTGACGTGTATCTCACGCACGCTGTCATGCGCCGTACACGCGGATTGTACTGGTCGTGACGTGTATCTCGCGCACGGTGTCATGCGCCGTACACGCGGATTGTACTGGTCGTGGCGTGTATACGCGGATTATACTGGTCGTGACGTGTATCTCACGCACGCTGTCATGCGCGGTACACGCGGATTGTACTGGTCGTGGCGTGTATCTCACGCACGCTGTCATGCGGTACACGCGGATTGTACTGGTCGTGACGTGTATCTCACGCACGCTGTCATGCGCGGTACACGCGGATTGTACTGGTCGTGACGTGTATCTCGCGCACGCTATCATGCGGGGTACACGCGGATTGTACTGGTCGTGACGTGTATCTCGCACACGCTGTCATGCGCGGTACACGCGGATTGTACTGGTCGTGGCGTGTATCTCGCACACGCTGTCATGCGCGGTACACGCGGATTGTACTGGTCGTGGCGTGTATCTCACGCACGCTGTCATGCGGTACACGCGGATTGTACTGGTCGTGGCGTGTATCTCACGCACGCTGTCATGCGCGGCACACGCGGATTGTACTGGTCGTGGCGTGTATCTCACGCACGCTGTCATGCGGGGTACACGCGGATTGTACTGGTCGTGACGTGTATCTCACGCACGCTGTCATGCGCGGTACACGCGGATTGTACTGGTCGTGACGTGTATCTCGCGCACGCTGTCATGCGGTACACGCGGATTGTACTGGTCGTGACGTGTATCTCGCGCACGCTGTAATGCGGTACACGCGGATTGTACTGGTCGTGGCGTGTATCTCGCGCACGCTGTCATGCGGTACACGCGGATTGTACTGGTCCTGACGTGTATCTCACGCACGCTGTCATGCACGGTACACGCGGATTGTACTGGTCGTGACGTGTATCTCGCGCACGCTGTCATGCGGTACACGCGGATTGTACTGGTCGTGACGTGTATCTCACACGCTGTCATGCGCGGTACACGTGGATTGTACTGGTCGTGACGTGTATCTCGCGCACGCTGTCATGCGGTACACGCGGATTGTACTGGTCCTGACGTGTATCTCACGCACGCTGTCATGCACGGTACACGCGGATTGTACTGGTCGTGACGTGTATCTCGCGCACGCTGTCATGCGGTATACGCGGATTGTACTGGTCGTGACGTGTATCTCGCGCACGCTGTCATGCGCGGTACACGCGGATTGTACTGGTCGTGACGTGTATCTCGCGCACGCTGTCATGCGGTACACGCGGATTGTACTGGTCGTGACGTGTATCTCACACGCTGTCATGCACGGTACACGCGGATTGTACTGGTCGTGACGTGTATCTCACACGCTGTCATGCGCGGTACACGCGGATTGTACCGGTCGTGACGTGTATCTCGCGCACGCTGTCATGCGCGGTACACGCGGATTGTACTGGTCGTGACGTGTATCTCGCGCACGCTGTCATGCACGGTACACGCGGATTGTACTGGTCGTGACGTGTATCTCGCGCACGCTGTCATGCACGGTACACGCGGATTGTACTGGTCGTGGCGTGTATCTCGCGCACGCTGTCATGCACGGTACACGCGGATTGTACTGGTCGTGACGTGTATCTCGCGCACGCTGTCATGCGGGGTACACGCGGATTGTACTGGTCGTGACGTGTATCTCGCGCACGCTGTCATGCACGGTACACGCGGATTGTACTGGTCGTGGCGTGTATCTCGCGCACGCTGTCATGCGGTACACGCGGATTGTACTGGTCGTGACGTGTATCTCGCGCACGCTGTCATGCGCGGTACACGCGGATTGTACTGGTCGTGACGTGTATCTCACGCACGCTGTCATGCGGTACACGCGGATTGTACTGGTCGTGACGTGTATCTCGCGCACGCTGTCATGCGGTACACGCGGATTGTACTGGTCGTGACGTGTATCTCGCGCATGCTGTCATGCGCGGTACACGCGGATTGTACTGGTCCTGACATGTATCTCACGCACGCTGTCATGCGCGGTACACGCGGATTGTACTGGTCGTGACGTGTATCTCACGCACGCTGTCATGCGCGGTACACGCGGATTGTACTGGTCGTGACGTGTATCTCGCGCACGGTCATGCGCCGTACACGCGGATTGTACCGGTCGTGACGTGTATCTCGCGCACGCTGTCATGCGCGGTACACGCGGATTGTACTGGTCGTGACGTGTATCTCGCGCACGCTGTCATGCGCGGTACACGCGGATTGTTCTAGTCGTGACGTGTATCTCGCGCACGCTGTCATGCGCGGTACACGCGGATTGTACTGGTCGTGACGTGTATCTCGCGCACGCTGTCATATGCGGTACACGCGGATTGTACTGGTCGTGACGTGTATCTCGCGCACGCTGTCATGCGGTACACGCGGATTGTACTGGTCGTGACGTGTATCTCGCGCACGCTGTCATGCGCGGTACACGCTGATTGTACTGGTCGTGACGTGTATCTCGCGCACGCTGTCATGCGGGGTACACGCGGATTGTACTGGTCGTGACGTGTATCTCGCGCACGCTGTCATGCGGTACACGCGGATTGTACTGGTCCTGACGTGTATCTCACGCACGCTGTCATGCACGGTACACGCGGATTGTACTGGTCGTGACGTGTATCTCGCGCACGCTGTCATGCGGTACACGCGGATTGTACTGGTCGTGACGTGTATCTCACACGCTGTCATGCGCGGTACACGCGGATTGTACTGGTCGTGACGTGTATCTCGCGCACGCTGTCATGCGGTACACGCGGATTGTACTGGTCGTGACGTGTATCTCACACGCTGTCATGCACGGTACACGCGGATTGTACTGGTCGTGACGTGTATCTCACACGCTGTCATGCGCGGTACACGCGGATTGTACCGGTCGTGACGTGTATCTCGCGCACGCTGTCATGCGCGGTACACGCGGATTGTACCGGTCGTGACGTGTATCTCGCGCACGCTGTCATGCACGGTACACGCGGATTGTACTGGTCGTGATGTGTATCTCGCGCACGCTGTCATGCACGGTACACGCGGATTGTACTGGTCGTGGCGTGTATCTCGCGCACGCTGTCATGCACGGTACACGCGGATTGTACTGGTCGTGACGTGTATCTCGCGCACGCTGTCATGCGGGGTACACGCGGATTGTACTGGTCGTGACGTGTATCTCGCGCACGCTGTCATGCACGGTACACGCGGATTGTACTGGTCGTGGCGTGTATCTCGCGCACGCTGTCATGCGCCGTACACGCGGATTGTACTGGTCGTGACGTGTATCTCGCGCACGCTGTCATGCGGTACACGCGGATTGTACTGGTCGTGACGTGTATCTCGCGCACGCTGTCATGCACGGTACACGCGGATTGTACTGGTCGTGGCGTGTATCTCGCGCACGCTGTCATGCGTGGTACACGCGGATTGTGCTGGTCGTGACGTGTATCTCGCACACGCTGTCATGCGCGGTACACGCGGATTGTACTGGTCGTGACGTGTATCTCGCGCACGCTGTCATGCGCGGTACACGCGGATTGTACCGGTCGTGGCGTGTATCTCACGCACGCTGTCATGCGCGGTACACGCGGATTGTACTGGTCGTGACGTGTATCTCGCGCACGCTGTCATGCGCGGTACACGCGGATTGTACTGGTCGTGACGTGTATCTCGCGCACGCTGGCATGCGGGGTACACGCGGATTGTACTGGTCGTGACGTGTATCTCGCGCACGCTGTCATGCGCGGTACACGCGGATTGTACTGGTCGTGACGTGTATCTCGCGCACGCTGTCATGCGCGGTACACGCGGATTGTACTGGTCGTGACGTGTATCTCGCGCACGCTGTCATGCGTGGTACACGCGGATTGTACCGGTCGTGACGTGTATCTCGCGCACGCTGTCATGCGCGGTACACGCGGATTGTACTGGTCGTGACGTGTATCTCGCGCACGCTGTCATGCGCGGTACACGCGGATTGTTCTAGTCGTGACGTGTATCTCGCGCACGCTGTCATGCGCGGTACACGCGGATTGTACTGGTCGTGACGTGTATCTCGCGCACGCTGTCATATGCGGTACACGCGGATTGTACTGGTCGTGACGTGTATCTCGCGCACGCTGTCATGCGGTACACGCGGATTGTACTGGTCGTGACGTGTATCTCGCGCACGCTGTCATGCGCGGTACACGCTGATTGTACTGGTCGTGACGTGTATCTCGCGCACGCTGTCATGCGGGGTACACGCGGATTGTACTGGTCGTGACGTGTATCTCGCGCACGCTGTCATGCGGTACACGCGGATTGTACTGGTCCTGACGTGTATCTCACGCACGCTGTCATGCACGGTACACGCGGATTGTACTGGTCGTGACGTGTATCTCGCGCACGCTGTCATGCGGTACACGCGGATTGTACTGGTCGTGACGTGTATCTCACACGCTGTCATGCGCGGTACACGCGGATTGTACTGGTCGTGACGTGTATCTCGCGCACGCTGTCATGCGGTACACGCGGATTGTACTGGTCGTGACGTGTATCTCACACGCTGTCATGCACGGTACACGCGGATTGTACTGGTCGTGACGTGTATCTCACACGCTGTCATGCGCGGTACACGCGGATTGTACCGGTCGTGACGTGTATCTCGCGCACGCTGTCATGCGCGGTACACGCGGATTGTACCGGTCGTGACGTGTATCTCGCGCACGCTGTCATGCACGGTACACGCGGATTGTACTGGTCGTGACGTGTATCTCGCGCACGCTGTCATGCACGGTACACGCGGATTGTACTGGTCGTGGCGTGTATCTCGCGCACGCTGTCATGCACGGTACACGCGGATTGTACTGGTCGTGACGTGTATCTCGCGCACGCTGTCATGCGGGGTACACGCGGATTGTACTGGTCGTGACGTGTATCTCGCGCACGCTGTCATGCACGGTACACGCGGATTGTACTGGTCGTGGCGTGTATCTCGCGCACGCTGTCATGCGCCGTACACGCGGATTGTACTGGTCGTGACGTGTATCTCGCGCACGCTGTCATGCGGTACACGCGGATTGTACTGGTCGTGACGTGTATCTCGCGCACGCTGTCATGCACGGTACACGCGGATTGTACTGGTCGTGGCGTGTATCTCGCGCACGCTGTCATGCGTGGTACACGCGGATTGTGCTGGTCGTGACGTGTATCTCGCACACGCTGTCATGCGCGGTACACGCGGATTGTACTGGTCGTGACGTGTATCTCGCGCACGCTGTCATGCGCGGTACACGCGGATTGTACCGGTCGTGGCGTGTATCTCACGCACGCTGTCATGCGCGGTACACGCGGATTGTACTGGTCGTGACGTGTATCTCGCGCACGCTGTCATGCGCGGTACACGCGGATTGTACTGGTCGTGACGTGTATCTCGCGCACGCTGGCATGCGGGGTACACGCGGATTGTACTGGTCGTGACGTGTATCTCGCGCACGCTGTCATGCGCGGTACACGCGGATTGTACTGGTCGTGACGTGTATCTCGCGCACGCTGTCATGCGCGGTACACGCGGATTGTACTGGTCGTGACGTGTATCTCGCGCACGCTGTCATGCGTGGTACACGCGGATTGTGCTGGTCGTGACGTGTATCTCGCGCACGCTGTCATGCGTGGTACACGCGGATTGTGCTGGTCGTGACGTGTATCTCGCGCACGCTGTCATGCGGGGTACACGCGGATTGTACTGGTCTTGACGTGTATCTCGCGCACGCTGTCATGCGCGGTACACGCGGATTGTACTGGTCGTGACGTGTATCTCGCGCACGCTGTCATGCGCGGTACACGCGGATTGTACTGGTCGTGGCGTGTATCTCGCGCACGCTGTCATGCGCGGTACACGCGGATTGTACCGGTCGTGGCGTGTATCTCACGCACGCTGTCATGCGCGGTACACGCGGATTGTACCGGTCGTGACGTGTATCTCACGCACGCTGTCATGCGGTACACGCGGATTGTACTGGTCGTGACGTGTATCTCACGCACGCTGTCATGCGCCGTACACGCGGATTGTACTGGTCGTGACGTGTATCTCGCGCACGCTGTCATGCGCCGTACACGCGGATTGTACTGGTCGTGGCGTGTATACGCGGATTATACTGGTCGTGACGTGTATCTCACGCACGCTGTCATGCGCGGTACACGCGGATTGTACTGGTCGTGGCGTGTATCTCACGCACGCTGTCATGCGGTACACGCGGATTGTACTGGTCGTGACGTGTATCTCACGCACGCTGTCATGCGGGGTACACGCGGATTGTACTGGTCGTGACGTGTATCTCGCACACGCTGTCATGCGCGGTACACGCGGATTGTACTGGTCGTGGCGTGTATCTCACGCACGCTGTCATGCGGTACACGCGGATTGTACTGGTCGTGGCGTGTATCTCACGCACGCTGTCATGCGCGGCACACGCGGATTGTACTGGTCGTGGCGTGTATCTCACGCACGCTGTCATGCGGGGTACACGCGGATTGTACTGGTCGTGACGTGTATCTCACGCACGCTGTCATGCGCGGTACACGCGGATTGTACTGGTCGTGACGTGTATCTCGCGCACGCTGTCATGCGGTACACGCGGATTGTACTGGTCGTGACGTGTATCTCGCGCACGCTGTAATGCGGTACACGCGGATTGTACTGGTCGTGGCGTGTATCTCGCGCACGCTGTCATGCGGTACACGCGGATTGTACTGGTCCTGACGTGTATCTCACGCACGCTGTCATGCACGGTACACGCGGATTGTACTGGTCGTGACGTGTATCTCGCGCACGCTGTCATGCGGTACACGCGGATTGTACTGGTCGTGACGTGTATCTCACACGCTGTCATGCGCGGTACACGTGGATTGTACTGGTCGTGACGTGTATCTCGCGCACGCTGTCATGCGGTACACGCGGATTGTACTGGTCCTGACGTGTATCTCACGCACGCTGTCATGCACGGTACACGCGGATTGTACTGGTCGTGACGTGTATCTCGCGCACGCTGTCATGCGGTACACGCGGATTGTACTGGTCGTGACGTGTATCTCGCGCACGCTGTCATGCGCGGTACACGCGGATTGTACTGGTCGTGACGTGTATCTCGCGCACGCTGTCATGCGGTACACGCGGATTGTACTGGTCGTGACGTGTATCTCACACGCTGTCATGCACGGTACACGCGGATTGTACTGGTCGTGACGTGTATCTCACACGCTGTCATGCGCGGTACACGCGGATTGTACCGGTCGTGACGTGTATCTCGCGCACGCTGTCATGCGCGGTACACGCGGATTGTACTGGTCGTGACGTGTATCTCGCGCACGCTGTCATGCACGGTACACGCGGATTGTACTGGTCGTGACGTGTATCTCGCGCACGCTGTCATGCACGGTACACGCGGATTGTACTGGTCGTGGCGTGTATCTCGCGCACGCTGTCATGCACGGTACACGCGGATTGTACTGGTCGTGACGTGTATCTCGCGCACGCTGTCATGCGGGGTACACGCGGATTGTACTGGTCGTGACGTGTATCTCGCGCACGCTGTCATGCACGGTACACGCGGATTGTACTGGTCGTGGCGTGTATCTCGCGCACGCTGTCATGCGGTACACGCGGATTGTACTGGTCGTGACGTGTATCTCGCGCACGCTGTCATGCGCGGTACACGCGGATTGTGCTGGTCGTGACGTGTATCTCACACGCTGTCATGCGCGGTACACGCGGATTGTACTGGTCGTGGCGTGTATCTCGCGCACGCTGTCATGCGCGGTACACGCGGATTGTGCTGGTCGTGACGTGTATCTCGCGCACGCTGTCATGCGCGGTACACGCGGATTGTACTGGTCGTGACGTGTATCTCGCGCACGCTGTCATGCGCGGTACACGCGGATTGTACTGGTCGTGACGTGTATCTCGCGCACGCTGTCATGCGCGGTACACGCGGATTGTACTGGTCGTGACGTGTATCTCGCGCACGCTGTCATGCGCGGTACACGCGGATTGTACCGGTCGTGGCGTGTATCTCACGCACGCTGTCATGCGCGGTACACGCGGATTGTACTGGTCGTGACGTGTATCTCGCGCACGCTGTCATGCGCGGTACACGCGGATTGTACTGGTCGTGACGTGTATCTCGCGCACGCTGTCATGCGCGGTACACGCGGATTGTACCGGTCGTGACGTGTATCTCGCGCACGCTGTCACGCGCGGTACACGCGGATTGTACTGGTCGTGACGTGTATCTCGCGCACGCTGTCACGCGCGGTACACGCGGATTGTACTGGTCGTGACGTGTATCTCGCGCACGCTGTCATGCGTGGTACACGCGGATTGTGCTGGTCGTGACGTGTATCTCGCGCACTCTGTCATGCGTGGTACACGCGGATTGTGCTGGTCGTGACGTGTATCTCGCGCACGCTGTCATGCGGGGTACACGCGGATTGTACTGGTCGTGACGTGTATCCCGCGCTCGCTGTCATGCGCGGTACACGCGGATTGTACTGGTCGTGACGTGTATCTCGCGCACGCTGTCATGCGCGGTACACGCGGATTGTACTGGTCGTGACGTGTATCTCGCGCACGCTGTCATGCACGGTACACGCGGATTGTACTGGTCGTGGCGTGTATCTCGCGCACGCTGTCATGCGGTACACGCGGATTGTACTGGTCGTGACGTGTATCTCGCGCACGCTGTCATGCGCGGTACACGCGGATTGTGCTGGTCGTGACGTGTATCTCACACGCTGTCATGCGCGGTACACGCGGATTGTACTGGTCGTGGCGTGTATCTCGCGCACGCTGTCATGCGCGGTACACGCGGATTGTGCTGGTCGTGACGTGTATCTCGCGCACGCTGTCATGCGCGGTACACGCGGATTGTACTGGTCGTGACGTGTATCTCGCGCACGCTGTCATGCGCGGTACACGCGGATTGTACTGGTCGTGACGTGTATCTCGCGCACGCTGTCATGCGCGGTACACGCGGATTGTACCGGTCGTGGCGTGTATCTCACGCACGCTGTCATGCGCGGTACACGCGGATTGTACTGGTCGTGACGTGTATCTCGCGCACGCTGTCATGCGCGGTACACGCGGATTGTACTGGTCGTGACGTGTATCTCGCGCACGCTGTCATGCGCGGTACACGCGGATTGTACTGGTCGTGACGTGTATCTCGCGCACGCTGTCATGCGCGGTACACGCGGATTGTACTGGTCGTGACGTGTATCTCGCGCACGCTGTCATGCGCGGTACACGCGGATTGTACCGGTCGTGACGTGTATCTCGCGCACGCTGTCACGCGCGGTACACGCGGATTGTACTGGTCGTGACGTGTATCTCGCGCACGCTGTCACGCGCGGTACACGCGGATTGTACTGGTCGTGACGTGTATCTCGCGCACGCTGTCATGCGTGGTACACGCGGATTGTGCTGGTCGTGACGTGTATCTCGCGCACTCTGTCATGCGTGGTACACGCGGATTGTGCTGGTCGTGACGTGTATCTCGCGCACGCTGTCATGCGGGGTACACGCGGATTGTACTGGTCGTGACGTGTATCCCGCGCTCGCTGTCATGCGCGGTACACGCGGATTGTACTGGTCGTGACGTGTATCTCGCGCACGCTGTCATGCGTGGTACACGCGGATTGTACCGGTCGTGACGTGTATCTCGCGCACGCTGTCACGCGCGGTACACGCGGATTGTACCGGGCGTGACGTGTATCTCGCGCACGCTGTCACGCGCGGTACACGCGGATTGTACTGGTCGTGACGTGTATCTCGCGCACGCTGTCACGCGCGGTACACGCGGATTGTACTGGTCGTGACGTGTATCTCGCGCACGCTGTCATGCGTGGTACACGCGGATTGTGCTGGTCGTGACGTGTATCTCGCGCACTCTGTCATGCGTGGTACACGCGGATTGTGCTGGTCGTGACGTGTATCTCGCGCACGCTGTCATGCGGGGTACACGCGGATTGTACTGGTCATGACGTGTATCCCGCGCTCGCTGTCATGCGCGGTACACGCGGATTGTACTGGTCGTGACGTGTATCTCGCGCACGCTGTCATGCGCGGTACACGCGGATTGTACTGGTCGTGGCGTGTATCTCGCGCACGCTGTCATGCGCGGTACACGCTGATTGTACCGGTCGTGACGTGTATCTCACGCACGCTGTCATGCGGTACACGCGGATTGTACTGGTCGTGACGTGTATCTCGCGCACGCTGTCATGCGGTACACGCGGATTGTACTGGTCGTGACGTGTATACGCGGATTATACTGGTCGTGACGTGTATCTCACGCACGCTGTCATGCGCGGTACACGCGGATTGTACTGGTCGTGGCGTGTATCTCACGCACGCTGTCATGCGGTACACGCGGATTGTACTGGTCGTGACGTGTATCTCGCGCACGCTGTCATGCGCGGTACGCGCGGATTGTACTGGTCGTGACGTGTATCTCGCGCGCGGTACACGCGGATTGTACTGGTCGTGACGTGTATCTCGCGCACGCTGTCATGCGCCGTACACGCGGATTGTACTGGTCGTGGCGTGTATCTCACGCACGCTGTCATGCGGTACACGCGGATTGTACTGGTCGTGACGTGTATCTCACGCACGCTGTCATGCACGGTACACGCGGATTGTACTGGTCGTGACGTGTATCTCACGCACGCTGTCATGCGGTACACGCGGATTGTACTGGTCGTGACGTGTATCTCGCGCACGCTGTCATGCGCTGTACACGCGGATTGTACTGGTCGTGACGTGTATCTCACGCACGCTGTCATGCACGGTACACGCGGATTGTACTGGTCGTGACGTGTATCTCACACGCTGTCATGCGCGGTACACGCGGATTGTACTGGTCGTGGCGTGTATCTCGCGCACGCTGTCATGCGGTACACGCGGATTGTACTGGTCGTGACGTGTATCTCGCGCACGCTGTCATGCGCGGTACGCGCGGATTGTACTGGTCGTGGCGTGTATCTCACGCACGCTGTCATGCACGGTACACGCGGATTGTACTGGTCGTGACGTGTATCTCGCGCACGCTGTCATGCGCCGTACACGCGGATTGTACTGGTCGTGGCGTGTATCTCGCGCACGCTGTCATGCGGTACACGCGGATTGTACTGGTCGTGGCGTGTATCTCGCGCACGCTGTCATGCGGTACACGCGGATTGTACTGGTCGTGACGTGTATCTCGCGCACGCTGTCATGCGCGGTACACGCGGATTGTACTGGTCGTGACGTGTATCTCGCTCACGCTGTCATGCGGTACACGCGGATTGTACCGGTCGTGACGTGTATCTCGCGCACGCTGTCATGCGGTACACGCGGATTGTACTGGTCGTGACGTGTATCTCGCGCACGCTGTCATGCGCGGTACACGCGGATTGTACTGGTCGTGGCGTGTATCTCGCGCACGCTGTCATGCGCGGTACACGCGGATTGTACTGGTCCTGACGTGTATCTCACGCACGCTGTCATGCGCGGTACACGCGGATTGTACTGGTCGTGACGTGTATCTCGCGCACGCTGTCATGCGCGGTACACGCGGATTGTACTGGTCGTGACGTGTATCTCGCGCACGCTGTCATGCGCGGTACACGCGGATTGTACTGGTCGTGACGTGTATCTCACGCACGCTGTCATGCGGTACACGCGGATTGTACTGGTCGTGACGTGTATCTCGCGCACGCTGTCATGCGGTACACGCGGATTGTACTGGTCGTGACGTGTATCTCGCGCATGCTGTCATGCGCGGTACACGCGGATTGTACTGGTCCTGACATGTATCTCACGCACGCTGTCATGCGCGGTACACGCGGATTGTACTGGTCGTGACGTGTATCTCACGCACGCTGTCATGCGCGGTACACGCGGATTGTACTGGTCGTGACGTGTATCTCGCGCACGCTGTCATGCGGTATGTACTGGTCGTGACGTGTATCTCACGCACGCTGTCATGCGGTATGTACTGGTCGTGGCGTGTATCTCGCGCACGCTGTCACGCGGTATGTACTGGTCGTGACGTGTATCTCGCGCACGCTGTCACGCGGTATGTACTGGTCGTGGCGTGTATTTCGCGCACGCTGTCATGCGGTATGTACTGGTCGTGACGTGTATCTCACGCACGCTGTCATGCGGTATGTACTGGTCGTGGCGTGTATCTCACGCACGCTGTCATGCGGTATGTACTGGTCGTGGCGTGTATCTCGCGCACGCTGTCACGCGGTATGTACTGGTCGTGGCGTGTATCTCACGCACGCTGTCATGCGGTATGTACTGGTCGTGGCGTGTATCTCGCGCACGCTGTCACGCGGTATGTACTGGTCGTGACGTGTATCTCGCGCACGCTGTCACGCGGTATGTACTGGTCGTGGCGTGTATTTCGCGCACGCTGTCATGCGGTATGTACTGGTCGTGACGTGTATCTCACGCACGTTGTCATGCGGTATGTACTGGTCGTGGCGTGTATCTCGCGCACGCTGTCACGCGGTATGTACTGGTCGTGGCGTGTATCTCACGCACGCTGTCATGCGGTATGTACTGGTCGTGGCGTGTATCTCGCGCACGCTGTCACGCGGTATGTACTGGTCGTGACGTGTATCTCGCGCACGCTGTCACGCGGTATGTACTGGTCGTGACGTGTATCTCGCGCACGCTGTCACGCGGTACACGCGGATTGTTTTGTTTATATCTCCTGCGCCGGTGCCAAGCGCACAGAAAACAATGGTCTCTATCTCAGGTATATAGGCGCCAAAACCTGCTGCGCGCCATGAAAAATGAGAAAGAACATCCATAACGGCCCCCTGTAATGGAGTCAGCGCCCCTACAGCCGTCAGTGTACAGTATAGAAGGCGCCATTCTGCTTCCCTCCTCAGTCAGGGTCAGGCACATCAGCAGCCCGCATACAACGTCCAGCCGGGCGCTCACCGCTGCATTATCATTTCCGGCACTATATAAGCTGCCATCATGAAGCCGCCGCCGCCATATTTCTTTCTCCACGCTACTTCCGGTAACTAGTCCCGCCTTTAGCAGCTGATTGGCTGATTGTGATGGCGCCTCAGGAAAGAGTCTGGCCTCCCGTGGTTACCATGGTGACGGGACGCTGAGGGACTGCAGGCAGGTACATATGCGTATAGTGCATTCTGCAGCACTTACTATAGACTGTAATCTCGGGGAACTACAAGTCCCAGCGGGGACATAAGCCTTTCACGCAGACATAAGACGCTTCTTCACTTCCTTGCAGGTTGTCACTATGGGGAAGAAGGCGGAGAGGAAGGAGAAGACGGGGGAAAGACAACGAAGATGATGCCAAGACGGCAGGTAACGCAGCGAACCGCCTGATGTACATGGCGGCCTGTAGTTACTCCCGGGGGTCACCAGAGGGTGTAGTGGGGGGTAACTGCTTCATGTATACTACAGGGGGGAGTTGGTGTATCCGAGCCTACTGAGTGCGATACTTTGGGGGGGAGGTTGGTGTAGTCGAGCCTACCGTGCGCGATTGGGGGGGAAGAAGGTTGGTGTATCTAAGCCTACTGTGCGATACTGTGAGGGGTGATGGTGTATTCAAGCCTACCGTCTGTGATACTGCGGGGAAGATGTTGGTGTATCCAAGCCTACTGTGTGCGATACTGGGGCGGTTGGTGTATCCGAGCCTATAATGTGCGATACTGTGAGGGGTGGTTGGTGTATCCGAGCCTACCGTATGCGATACTTTGGTTGGGGTTGGTGTATCCGAGCCTACCATGTGCGATACTGTGAGGGGTGATGGTGTATTCAAGCCTACCGTCTGTGAAACTGCAGGGAGGATGTTGGTGTATCCACGCCTACCATGTGCGATATTGTGGAGGGGGTATCTAAGTCTACCGTGTGCGATACTGGGGGGATTGGTGTATCCGAGTCTACTGGGTGTGGGTGGGGATTGGTGTATCCGAGCCTACCATGTGCGATGCTGTGGGTGAGGGGTGTTGGTGTATCCAAGCCTGCCATGTGCGATACTGTGGGTGAGGGGTGTTGGTGTATCCGAGCCTACCGTGTGCGATACTGTGGGTGAGGGGTGTTGGTGTATCCGAGCCTACAGTGTGCGATACTGTGTGTGTGGGGGAGTGTATCTGAACCTACCGTGTGCGATACTGGGGGGGGGTTGGTGTATCTGAGCCTACCTTGTGCGATACTTTGGGGGAGGGTTGGTGTATCCGAGCCTACCGTGTGCGATACTGGGGGGGGGGGGGGGGGGGTTGGTGTATCTGAGCCTACCTTGTGCGATACTTTGGGGGAGGGTTGGTGTATCCGAGCCTACCGTGTGCGATACTTTGGGGGAGGGAGGGGGTTGATGTATCCAAGCTTATTGTGCGCGATACTATGGGGGGGGAGGGCAGAAGGTTGGTGTATCTGAGCCTACTGTGTGCGATACTGTAAGGGGTGGTTGGTGTATCCGAACCTACCGTATGCGATACTTTGGTTGGGGTTGGTGTATCTGAGCCTACTGTGTGCGATACTGTGAGTGGTGATGGTGTATCCAAGCCTACCGTGTGCGATACTGTGGGTGGGGGGAAGGTTTGTGAATCCGAGCCTACAGTGTGCGATGGGGGGGGGTGTATTTGAGCCTACCTTGTGCGATGCTGTGGTGGTGATGGGGGAGGGGGTTGGTGTATCTGAGCCTACAGTGTGCGATACTGTGGGGGGTGGTAGTGTATTCAAGCCTACTGTCTGTGATACTATAGGGGGGGGGGGGTGTTGGTGTATCCGAGCCTACCGTGCATGATACTGTAGGGAGGGTGTATTCGAGCCTACCTTGTGTGATATTGTGGGGTTTTGTGTATCCAATCCTATCATGCGCGATATGGGGGGGGGGGTATCTGAGCCTACCGTGTGCGATACTTTAGGGGAGGGTTGGTGTATCTGAGCCTACCATGTGCGATACTGAGAGAGGTGATGGTGTATTCGAGCCTACCGTGTGCGATACTGTGGGTGGGGGGATTGGTGTATCCGAGCCTACTGTGTGCGATTACCCCCCCCCCCCCCCCCCCAGTGAGTTGGTGTATCCGAGCCTACCGTGTGCGATACTTTGGTTGAGGTTGGTGTATCCAAGCCTATTGTATGCGATACTGTGAGGGGGGGGGGTGGTGTATCCGAGACTAGCATATGCGATACTTGGGTTAGTGTATCCAAGCCTACCGTGTACGATACTGTGGGTGGGGGCAGTGGTGCATCTGAGCCCACTGTGTGCAATACTGTGGGTGAGGGGTGTTTGTGTATCTGAGCCTACCCTGTGCGATATAAGGGGGGAGGGGTTGGTGTATCCAAGCCTCTTGTGTGTGTGATACTGTGGGTGGGCGGTTGCTGTATCTGAGCCGTTTGTGATACTGTGATGGGGGGGAAGGTTGGTGTATCCGAGCCTACCATGTGCGATACTTTGGGGGTGATGGTGTATCCAAGCCTATTGTGTGCCATTACTGTGTGGGGTGTTTGGTGTATCCGAGCCTACCGTGCGCGATACTGTAGGGGGGGGGGGGATGTATCTGGCCTGTGTGTGTGTGTGTGGGGGGGGGGGTTGTGTTCGAGCCTGCCGTGTGCGATACTGTTTTTGGGGTGGGGTTTGGTGTGTCCGAGTCTATTGTGTGATACTGTGTGGGGGGGGGGGGGTGTATCCGAGCCTACCTTCTGTGATTCTGCGGGGAGGATGTTGGTGTATCCGAGCCTACCGTGTGCGATACTGTGGGCATCCGCTTTCTTTTTTTACCACGCACAGCAGCGCAAAATATAAGCGATAAACAAAAGACTTTTCACTGGTTTATGCGCACATACCTTCCGTAGGCGTGAGTGTATTTGCACATGCGCCCGTCTGTATACGCCCTCAACCTGCATGAGCATGTATGTTTTTGGGGTTTTTTTGTCCGTGTTTTGTACGTATTCACTGTGTTATGCGCGTAAAAAAAATAAAAATGAAGACGGCCCAATCGATGTGACTGATTTTTCCACTGTCTCCTGAAACAGCGCACTTCTTACATGATCCCATAGACTTTAATGAGCGATTTCGGTCCGTAAATGCGGACCAAAAAAGTCCGAGCTGCATTCTTCTCTTTTTTTTTTTTTTTTTTTTAACACAAACAAGCAATCCGCATAAAAAGCGTTTGTCTGAATACACCGGCGGTGACGGGCGCGGTCCATATAATGTCTGCAAAAATATGGACATAATACAGGCACTAAATCCGCCCGAGTGACTGCGACCTAAAGCTATGGTCACACGGCAGACTCCGCCTCCAGAACCGCGGCTGCGTGGTGGATTCCTGCTGCGGATCCAGCCCTTGTCAATCAGCAAAATCCGTGTGTGGAATGTTTGGCGCAAATGCACATTACGAAATTACATATTACTATTGAACGTGGATATGGGTGCAGATTTCACGCCAAAATCCACCATCTGAGCACATCGTAACCTGTCAGCGGTGGCAGCGAGGTGCGATCTGGGCTCCATCTTGCACCCTTGCAGAAGCTGGTATTGATCTGGATTATGGTTTTCTCCAGCAGGTTTCGGGGTATTTTGTAGCTTCCAAATTGTATAGTGTGCACACATCATCAAGCAGATCAGACACAAGCTATCAGTCTCATATCCAAAATGGCTCTGGAGAGGAACACCCAGACGGCCCCTTTTATTGTAAAGCATAACACCTGCCCTTTTATGGGCGTGCAACAGATTACATCAGTAACATATAGGATTCTCATTTGTCGGATCATATAGAATCCCCCCTCCTTCCTGCCCACCTTCTCTCAACTCCAATGTATAAGCAAGTCTTTGTCTTACAAACATGTGCTCAAACCTGAAACTCAAAGTAGATATCTCTTTGTTGAAGAAGATTCTGTGTGGGGGATGGGGAGGACTGGGAGAACACTCAAGATGAACTCAAGCAATAACATAACACTGTGATTTAACTCTTTCCTTATGCAGCAGAGTTCCACATTAGGCTGAAGTCACAAAACACACATAATACGTCTAGTTTAGTACAAATCGATAGACATTTTACACTGACTAATCATCATGTCTATCACAGTATCAGCCGCCCCTGCGGTCTTACCCCTGAGCACCGTGACTGTCGGCCCCGTGGACCCCGTTACCCTGGTATACTTGCCCGCGTCCCGGCTGTTTTACCTTTCTGTGTTCTTCTTCTACCTGTAGGTTTTGGTAGCCAGGACAAGCCACCGCTGACGGCCGGTAAGTCGTCTTATTTACCAGACAGGCTCCAGTTATTGGAAACCCATACGGAAATGATATCGGAATATCAAAAGTCGCCACCCTAAGGCCACCTGCACACCGGAGGATTTGAATCGCGAAATCCACGATCAGTTTTCGCGTGGCATTCCACACTGATTCGAACCAATGGAGCATCCGCATGTCCGCTCACACAAGCAGGAAAGCAACTGAAAGTGGGAAAAAAAATCACAGTATGCTCCATTTTTGCGCGGATTCCACGCAGACGGCTTCTATTACCATCAATGGAAGCCGTCCGACCCGCAGAAAGATCTCTGATTCCACGCTGGGCGATGACGCGGCAGGAAAAACAGGCAGTTAAAAAAAAAAATTCTGTACTGCGCATGTCTGACGGCGAGTCGTGCGGACCATCTGCAGAAAAAAAGAAAAAGTACATGTGCGGGCGGATGCCGCTGCTGCCGGGTTCGGATTTCGCTGCGGGCTCCCACATGCGGAATCCAGCTCTGCTGTGTGCAGGCGGCCTAAAGCGAGCCGAGGAGGTGGAGGGGCATATTATCGGCTCTTATTCCCGCCGTCCCTCAAATCTGCTGACTCCAGGCCCGGTTTTCAGTCATCCAAGATGGCCGACGCAATCTTCAGACCACCTAATAACCACAGTGCATCGATGGTGTTAAGGCCCTTTCCCACACAACGATTATCACTCAAAATTCACTCAAAAGCCACCTTTTGCCGATAATCGTTGCGTGTAAATGTACCCATGTTTCGTGTTCGGCATAAAATCCATTGTTCTGCAGAAGAGCTGATAGCAGGGACTTCCCGTTGTGTTCTCTGTGGGGAGCGCTGATAACATTGCCTCAGCTGTTAGCCCCATGGCAGAACAAAGAAGGTATTCAGAGAACAGACCACCCGCTGTCCTCTGAATACAGCTCCCAGCGGGTCACACACATTAATTGGCATTAGTACCAAGTAGTAGTTTATGCAAAATGATCACTCAAAAGCCATCTTTTGAGCAATCATCTTTGTGTGTAAATGGGCCCTTAGACTACCAGTGCATTATACTTGCCCTCTGATTGGCCAGACCTGCTCACATGATCAGCACTGGCCAATGAGAGAACAGGGCGCAATGTGCATTAGGTAGTTAGCAAATTGCTGAAAATTGAATGGCCAAAAATGGGACCGAGAACTGGTGGGTCGAAAAGGCAGCAGAGATTAACAATTGCAGGTAATATACATGTGTGCAATAAGCAAACTGCTCCATTCTCACTACTGTGGCCCAGATCAGTACTGCAGGCCATTCATTTCAATGGGAACTTTGCCTGTACTACCAAGCATGACCACTGCAGTGAGAACGGAGCTGTCTGCCACCTGCACACATCAGCTCAGTGGTGAGCACACTGGCCTGGAAACAGCTGATCGGTAGGAGTCCTGTGAGGCAGACCCCCACTGATCTACTATTGTTGATGTATCTGGCCATCAGTAGTCTACAACTGGACAGTCCATTTAAGGCCATACATGTGTTTCACCTCAGGCATGCTGCTGGGGAGTACACGGACAGCACACGGCCTGCATATACAGCTGTGTGCACGGGCCTAGTACTGCGTAGTGATATAACACCCGTCTCCACCCCACAGAGGACTACCATTGCACGGGGAACCTGGAGCAGGACTTCACCGAGCTCTGCACCCGCCTGGGCTACACGGAGATACCGAAAGTAATGCCAAGACCGCGGCCTCCGAGCACGCCCGCCTCCGAGAAAAATGTCTTCGGTAAGCGCCATTCTTTTCTAACTTTTGAAGGTATGTTCACAAAAACAATCAGTGCATTGCATGATGGGCAATTTCTTACAGAAATCTGTCTACTTTAACTCCTTCCAGACCATGTAACAACATGTAGTCAGCATACGGGGTTGGGGGGGTGGGGGTCCTCTGGCACTCCATCTACTCTCCTCCCTGCGATGCGATGGCAGGGTTGCCGATGGAGTAGCATGGCAGCCCAGAGCCTACAGCCAGGCATGGGTGCCTATTAAGCCTTGCCACACGGGGACTTTAAATGGGTTGTACTGCAATTACACGTTATCAGCTATCCACAGGATATGAGATAACTTGCTGATCCGTGGGGGTCTCACCACTGACGCCCCTGTCGATCTCGAGTAGGGGACTCCTGTGTCCTTCTCTGTCTGTCATTGCTTGGGTCACTGGACATCACTGCGAATGGACAGCTGGCCAGGCATGCACGCTAGTACTCCGTTCATTTCATGGGACTGGTGGGAATAGTTAATGGCTAGTGCCAGTACTGCAGTATGTGACGTGCATGAGAGATGCCGACAGCAGCGCGGCCGGGAATCTACAGGAAGACTCCGACATCGGAGCTGCGCGGGCTTCAATCAGAATGTCGAAATACTTCTGATAACGGATTGGAAAGGTTTAGGCTAAATTCACCGGGGCGAGTGCGATATCTGGTTGAGAAACCCATTCCGATATCGCGCCTGTCAACATACGTTTACCCGCTGATACGAGGTCTTTTTAATGCAAACCGCCTCGCATCACTTCTTGGAAATTACTATCCTTCTGCGCTTGTTTCACGTACATCGGAGGATCGGCAAGTGTTTCCCATTGATTTCAATGGGAAACCTCATACGCTCATATGTATGACTCTACTCTATGGAGTTCATATTTGCGTGAGTTTTGTGCATCTCGCAATGCACAAAAAGCGCAATATTCGTGCTCATGTGAATATAGCCTCAAATGTGAAAAAAAAATCAATTTCCCATTTTTACTATAAAAAAAAACCACACATTTGGTATCGTTGTGTTCATAAAGTCCAAACTATTAAAATACCATAATACCGCGTTTCCCCGAAAATAAGGCACCCCCTGAAATTTGCAGAGGTCCCAAATATAAGGCACCCCCCGATAGTAAGGCATAGTAAAGTGTGCAGGCAAGTCAAGAGGCCTGTCCCTGCTGCCATCCCCGTTGTCTCCTATCTCCAGATGTATAAGTAGATCTGCAGACAGTCTGCTGTTATCCTGTCCCTGCTGTGCTGTACGAGTGTGCTGTTGTGAGCTCCCCTTGCTGGGTGGAAAAGTCCATACTGTACGTTCTGTTCCTGCTGTATACGTCTGCTGTGATGAGCTCCCACTGGTGGCCGGAACTGCAATACCATCCCTGCTTACAAGTGGTACAGGAACTTCTGTCTGCAGACAGGTACGTTACTTTACAGCCCTTATTTTTTATGGCTCTGTGTGTGAGTCAGGCACCCTGTGTGATTCTTAAGCCTGGGTTCTCACAGAGCGTATTTCCAGCGGAAATCTCGCAATTTGGCCACAGCGATTAACAGCGAGATTTCCGCCGGGAAAGCGCTGCTTCAAAACCCACGGCACTCAGCCGCTTGTTTTGAAGCGACCTGGCTGCACGCTTTTCCGTTTCTGTGGCCAGTGAATCCGCACCACAACACCGGCTTCTCCCAGCTTTGCCGTGACAGATTTGCTGTCTCATGGGGACGAGATTTCTGAGAAATTTCGTCCACAAAGCTGGCCAATTGAGGGACTAGCGGCCACAGACGGATTTGCCGCGGTGAAATAAGACACCCCCTGAAAATAAGACGTAGCGCATATTTGGGAGAAAAAAGTAATATAAGACGCGTCTTATTTTCGGGGAAACAGGGTATGTATGCTGTACAATGAACACCGTAAAAGTGCAGGATGACAGAATTACCTTTCTCTCGTTACCCCAGCTCACAAAAAAGTAAATAAAGTAATCAAAAAGATGTGTATATCCTGAAATGGTACCACTAAAAACTACATCTCACCCCGCAGAACACAAGCCCTCACACAGCCTGGTCCATGGAAAAAACAGAAAAGTACTGGGTCTCAGAAAAAGACCGGTCTCACATTCGGATACCGTTATTGCGCGTCACCTATAGTCCGCTGATTTTCTGTTGGGCCACCTGTGATTGTGGCATGTCCTATCTTAGCGCCTATTATGACACAAGCCAAGATAGTGTATGGGCATTGGTGGCACGCAGCGAGTACACGTGTCATTGAGTACTTCCTACGTGTTCGTGCACGGCGGGCAGCTGGTTACGGGCGTATATTTGTTTTAAAGGCAGTAAGAGATAAAAGAGCAAATAAATCTGGTAATCGGACCGACCCGCAGAACAAACGTCATATGTCATTTATACAGCTGTGTTGATAGAAAGTTAAAAAAGTTGTGGCTCTTGGAAGGCGGGGAGGAAGAAACAAAAACAAAAAAATGAAAAAACTCTGGACTTAGACAGGTTAGCGGTATTTTCACAAAAGATAAGGGATGCGCCATAAATGTGTGATACCAGGGCTACGGATGCGGCATAAATCCCTCTCCTCGGGATACGACCTACTCCTAACACCATACATTCTAGTTATGGGCGGAGCTCTGCATTACAGGTTTTTCAATTATTGCACAATGTTCCTGCTTTGATTTCCAGCAGATGAAGCCGACTTCACATCTGATAAGGATAGCCAGAACGGTGCGGGCCCAACCAAAGACCGCTACTCCTACTTCAGACCAAGTATCCGGGTGGAGCTGGAGAGTGAAGATGGACGATCCGTCCGAGAAATCTCCATCAGAGGTGATGGATACGATCCTTAGTCCTCCTCCCGTTGGGTCGTCTGATCCCCATGTCTTGGCCCTTGCTTGCTTTTGCTCTTTTTGTGAAGACCACCTGAGACTCCCCGCATTGTGCAACCAACACATCGGTATACTGATCCGTGTAAGGTATTATCTGCTTGGGAGAGACACGAGATATAGGAGCCGCCAAGTAGATGACTGAAGCAGCCTGAAGATGTGATGCATAGATGGACCTGTCTGTTGAGGGATCTAGATAGCGACTGACCAAGGTCAGATGGGGCCTTGAAGCAAAAACCAAAATATCGACCCGTCCGGTGTGGTAGAGACGGGTCAATATTTGGCTGTGTCCATCAAAGTCCGATCTATCAAAGTAACGCATTATTTATCCCACATGGTGAACGTCATCAGAAAAAAAACAAAACGCTTTTTTGGTCAACCTGTCTTCAAGAAAATATGTAATAAAAAGCTATCAAAAAGACGTATGTACTCCAATACAGTTCCAGTAGGAACTACAGGACGTTCCGCGAAAAAACGAGCCCTCGCACATCTATGTTGGCGGGAAAGTAAAGTAGTTCTGGGGTTAGACGGTGGCGGCAAAAAATAATGTTATTTTCTTCCAAAGATATTTTAAAAGTAGTACAGCAAAAAAAAAAAAATCTCTATAAATTTGGTATCTCTGTAATCGTACCGACCCCCACAATAAAGTTATTTCATTTTTGCTGCACTGTACACCTTAGATACAACAATTTACAACTGTCATTGTTTAGGGGGGGGGGGGGGGGCATCAGCACCAGAGATCTGTGAGTCTTCTGTATATCTTCCTGTCCCAGGGAGGGCTGACATGTATTTTTGTTCATATTACCCACCCCTCCCCCATTAATCACAGAGCTTATTTGCTCTCTGATTGTCACATATGGGGCTTTTCCAACAAAAGGAATGAAATGATTAGCTTATCCTAATAACTCCCCTACACGGTTTAACCCTGTAGATGCAGCAGTCATTACTTATAGTACAGATTATAGCACTCCGTACTATAAAATATTACATTATTTACCAAGCGCAGAAAATTCCATTTAAAAAAAACTAAAAAATTTTAAAAATCCAAAATAGCTGTTTCTAATCAACTTGCTTTCCCTAAGCATCCATTTACACGGCCGTAGGTATTTTACGTGCGCCCACCCATGCCGTAAAAATGCCTGAACAGCAAAGGGCCCGGCGCATATATGCCGAGGCCGCAATGCTGTGGGGCCTGGGGAGACATTCCCCCTTCCCTCCACCTCACCAGCTCACCTCCTCCGGCCCCTCCGGCTTCCTCTCCCCAGTCCCCCCCCCTTCCATTGCAAACAGAGGCAAGGGGCAGAGAGGAGAAGAGAATGGGGAGGGAGTTTAGCAGTCACCCTTTCCTGGCAGCTACCATAGGCTCCCATAGGGATCTATGCAGCTGCCGCCGTCAACGTGAAAGCTAGAAAGCGCACAGCTCGCACCTCGGCTCGTGTGAACGGGCTATTCCTCAGAGCTGGAAATGGCCCGTTCATGCAATATTTAGAGCAGTGTAGCCGTGAGCTATGAACGCGCTACACTGCGGGCGGACAGCGTCCATGTGAAAGAGGCCTGAAGGCAACATAATATTTATGCCTCACTGTGAACGCCATAAACCTAAAAAAACAACGGTGAAATAGCATTTTTTCATCATCCCTCGGGTGAAGATAATTGTTGCATGTAAAAGCTCTCTAAGGCAACTGAGTTCCACATTAAATACATGAGACCTCATCTCAAAATCTACAGTAAAAAAAGTGACATTTTTGGGATTTTTTTTTTCCAATTTTGGGGGTAAATCATTTGACCCTATAGATCTGATGTTTCATCTCGTATGTGACAGGTTGGAAGATCGATGAGAAAATGATGGGAATCTTTGCTAAGTGTCTGCCAGCTCTCCCCAACCTCCAGAAGATCACGTGAGGAAACCATAAGTATTAGTGACGCTCTCCCCGCCTGCACTATTGTACTGCCCGGTAGGGATTGTGTCGTCATGCTGAGACCTGTTTGTCTTCTGGCAGTTTGTGGAATGTCGGCCTCACGGATGGAACCTTCTCCTCATTCATGAACGTTCTACAGCATTGTCCAAGTGTCAAGTAAGGAAGGGGGACCTCAACAATGGTATTATGGTGGGTCGGGTGCTTCTTTACATGCTTTTAGATGGTCCTCTTATACGTAAGTAACAAAGATTTTTTTTTTAAAAATGGGTGGAGCAAGACCCAGTGAGTGGGGAAATGATTCTAGAGTAAAAAGTGTTTCGAATGATGGAGGTGCTGCCAACCAGATAACGCTCCACGATGGTGGGCATGAGTAAAGAGAAAGAGAATGTGGTAAAATACTGGTGGTGAAGGCACAATACTAAGCTAGTTGAAGGCTAAAGGTCTAAGATGCGATAGTGAAAGCACTTTTTAAAAATTTAACAACATAGAGAACCAGCAAGTGAATACGCGTTTCGGGGTCGAGCCCCTTCGGCAGTTCGGCTGGATTAAACACGACAGGATGTCTGGGGGGGGAGGGGAGAGGGGACACAATTTAAAAGGTTTTTGGATGTGCAAGGAGCCCTGTATGTGGCAGGGAGAGAGAAAGGAAAGAAGTACTTTCACTATCGCATCTTAGACCTTTTAGCTTTTTAATTAGCTTTGTTGCGCCTTCCCCACCGGTATTTTACCACATTCTCTTTCGCTGTTGTACGTAAAGCTGTCAAAGCCACAATAACTAAATCATCTCATCTACATGTTATGGAAAACCACAAGCTGCAGGGAAAGTACATGGTCCTCACCAAGATGTACACTACCGGTCAAAGGTTTCAGAACACCTCAATTTTTCCAGTTTTTTACATTAACGCTGTTCAAGTCCAGCAAATAACGTGAGATGGTTCAAGACTTAAGTTACAAACCTAAAAATATTATGGACTTTTAACCTGAAAGTTTAAGACCTAGTCTGAAGCTACTTAAGAAAACAAGAGGAAACTGGTAAGCTTCAAAGATTGGGTGGCCTGCACAATCTTCAGACTTAAACCCCATTGAGCTTGTTTGGGCTGATCTGGACAGAAGGGTCAAAGCAAAGCAACCTACAAGTGCGGCACATTTGTGGGAACTCCTGCAACAATGTTGGGAAGAAATTTTTTGAACTATATCTGAATGTAATTGTAGAAAGAATGCCTGGATGACTTAAAGCTGTCTATGCTTTAGTTCATGTATATAATATGCTATACCCTGAATGGCCCCTTTATTAGATCCCCTTCCTTCTAGAAACGCGTTGGACTCCTTTGGTCTTTAGAACTGCAGCAATTCGTTATGGTGCAGATTCCACTAGGCGATTAAATCATTCTGCAGGATGCAGGGGTCATCGATTCATGCTATTTGTGCCAAATTCTCTCCTCCCATCAGCACGGTGCAACAGAAATCTGGATCCATTCGACCAGGACATGTTTTTCCGCTGCTCGGTGATACAATTTTTGCACTCTTTTGCCTGCTGGAGTCTCGTCCTTCTGCTTCTCTTAGACACAACGGCGCTGGAGCTGGTCATCTGTTCTTACAGCCCATCCGTGCTAAGGAATGGCTAGTCGTGCATTCAGACAAATTAGGTGGGGCACCAGCATTTTATTTAGTTGTTCTTGACTGTGCAGTACTGGTTCATCAGAACGATTCTCTTCTGACCACTTTTGGTGATGAGTTGCTTTCGTCCACAAGATCCCGTTTCACTGGATATTTTTCCTCGATCACGCCATTCTCTGTATACTCTCCGCACCAGTGTATGAAAACACCACACGTGGTTGGCAGTGACATCCCGGCCCCAGCTAGTCTAGCACCGATGACTCAGCCTCGTGGGAAGTCACTCCGATCGCTGGATTTTCCCATTTAATGTGGACTCAAACTGAAACTGATCCACGGAAAACTTGTCACATGATTATATGCTGCACTCGGGGGTCACAGGGACAATATTCATACAGGGAAGCTCCAATTGTGAAAGGGCCTGGGGCTCTGATAAAGTGTCCATTCAGTGTACATAATAATATACATATATAAACGCATACTTTTCTGTTCTCTGTAGAGTTATTTCACTAGAAGGAAACCCGCTGCCTGACCAATCATATCACAAGTTAATTTCAGATGATTTGGGGTAAGTAAAGGGATGATTACATATCCCCTTCTGCTACAATCCTACTGAATAATTCACATCCTTCTGTCCATCTATACAGGCTGGTCCATATATCACTCAGAAATAACCAAATCAATGACGAAGGTGCTAGACTCATCAGCCAAGCTCTGCAAAGCCTGAAGATAACCAACAAACACCTGGCCACACTTGTCCTCAGCTACAATCACATCACAGACCTGGGAGCGGGGTATATTGCCCAGGTCAGAAACGATCCTTTGTTGCTTTATCTTCTTCTTGCTCAATCAGTGTTATCAGATTTGCATGATGAAAGAGAGAGCCAGATGTGCAATTAGAGTTGCACCTTAAGGTCCATTTACACTGGATGAATGTTGGGCAAATGATGCCAGACACTCGTCCTTGCATATACTCACTCCTGTGTAACGGCACAGGAGCGAGTATGTGCGGGGATGAGTGTCTGGCATCATTTGCCCGACGTTTGTACAGTATAAATGAGCCTTAACCGTGTAATGGTCATTATATACAATATACACTACTGGTCAAAAGTTTTAAAAGTTCTCAATTTTCCCAGTTTTTATTGCTATTTACACAGTTTAATGTCTCAGATGTACTTTGAGGTGAAAGCAAAGAACAAATAAACAAGTTATTGTTCAGAAATTTCTTTCCACCATTGTTGCAGAAGTTCCCACAAATGTGCTGCACTTGTAGGTTGCTTTGCTTTCAGCCTTCTGTCCAGATCATCCCAAAGAAGCTCAGTGGAGTTTAAGCCTTGAAACTATGCAGTCCATTCTTTGAAGCCTACTGACTTCTTGTCTTCTTAAGTAGTTCTGACATAACCTGGAAGTATGTTTTGGCTCATTGTGCTGTAATATGACCCCCTGACCAACTAGGTGTACACCAGAGGGTATTGCATGGTGTATCAAAATGCTTTGGTAGCTCTTTTTGTCCAGTATGTCAGTTAACCTGTGCAAGCTGCCGAGTCTGGAACCAGCAAAAGAGCCCCAGACCCTCACGCTTCCTCCTCCATGTTTGACAGTAGGTGTCACACACTCAGGAACGATCCTTCCACGTTTTCTAGGAGGCTTTCTCTTTCTGCCATTATACAATGGCGCCATCTGCTGGCTTGAGCCAGTACTGCGATATGGGACATGCTGAAGAGCCCCCCGACAACAGAGCGGCCATTAATATACAGTAAGAATACCCTGCCGGACGTCTTCTGACATCAGAGCTACACAGCCTTCAGTCAGAATGTCTTCAGACGTCAGACAGTGGACTGGAAAGGGTTAACTTTTGAACCTTTTAACCATTTCATGCTATTTGCTGGACTTGAACTGCGTTAATGCTAAAAATAACTGCAAAAATTCGAGGTGTCATAAAACTTTTAAACAGTAATGTAAATCAGATTTTATTCTAGGCCTTAAGATTCAACCGGTCGCTGCTCTCCCTCAATCTATCTAGTAACCAGATCGGAGATCAAGGGGCGCTGGCTTTGTCCGAGGTTGGTAAAGAATCTGCTTTCCCTATAGTACAATGCTATCATGCGTATGTAGTTTGACATTGTGCCATGCTCTGACCTAGGTGCTGGGACATTTTGCATTAAAGCATATAGAAATTGTGCAGAGGAGACTACTATTACTGGACAAAGAAGCTCAGGAGCAGCCAAGATCGGTGAGGAGTTGTGTGTCCTACAGGTAAGGGTCTGTGTGTGCCGCCTGCCGTTAATGGTTGCATTTGCTTTAAAGCAGGCCACATCTCGTCACACTGATGTCAAGAGCGAACGACCTCTCAGCCACCACAGCAACTCTGCTACGGAGAAAGCAGAGAAATTACAAGCGCAGAAGTCTAAATCGAGCCTATCAAAGAAGAAGGAAAAGGTGAGCTGGATGGTCCTGAGACTGACACATTGAAGCTATCCGGTTACTCATATATAGAAGATCCCACCACAAATCCCATCAGTGTAGCGATTTCAGACACTGGGTTGGAGCCTCAGGTATAATATCCGCAGGTCTGGAAAGTAGTCAAGGAAGAGCTAGGAGTCGGCAATAGAAGATCTCAGTTTGCAGTATAGATGGATGAGGCGAGTAGCGTAGTCGGAAGGGAAGCTAGAAGTCAGTAACGGGAGATCTTGCAGAAACAACAGAGCAACAAGCAAGTGGCACTTGATTAAATGGTGGTGTGGAGCAGAATAATCATGCACTGAAGGAGTGGCAGAGCCAGGCTTTTATAGAAAGTGTAATTAAGACAGAGGCGGGGTCAGGACCGAGAGGCAGGAACTAGGTAACTAGAATCAGGAAACACAGCTGAGAGTCATGTAAGGGAGCTGTCCACAGGTTGGATAGCTCAGTCGTGGGAGCTACTGACTGGAGTGCAGGAGGTCCACGGTTCGATCCCTGAGCTTTACTCCTCTGAACTGACTCAACAAATTGAGCTCTGCAATTGTCTCTGTCACAAATTGAGCTCTGTCACTTGTTGTTTTTTTAATCCAATTTTAGTTTGAATTCTGTATTGTTATGTACTTTCAGGAAACACCCAAAAAGGAAGACAAAACTACTATCACCAATGTGGCAAGTGGAGCTTCTACAGTGACAATACAAACCGGACCAACTAAGAAAGAAGACCCTAAAACAGCCAAAAAACGTAAGTCTCGTGGTCTAGGAATGCAGTATCAGAGACTGGGCTTTGCATGTGCTCATAACTTGTGATACAAAAAGTGAACAGGAACTGTAGTAATGGTGACTATTGTATCTTACAGAAACGTCCAACTCTGATCACAAAATCACACGGGTAAAGACAGTTAAGTCTGCTACCAAGAGAGTGCCATTACCTGAGCAAGAGGTAAGAGACAAGATGGCCCGCCCTGCAGCCCCGTCCAAGTTATGTAAACATGGTCAATGCAAATCTCCAGACACCAGGTCTTCAAAGACTGGGAAGAATGAACATAATTTCATTTTAACAGCACAAGAACACCGTGCTCTATCTACAAGAGAATACTATAACACTGCCTCCTATGTACAAGAATATAACTACTATAATACTGCCTCCTATGTACAAGAATATAACTACTATAATACTGCCTCCTATGTCCAAGAATATAACTACTATAATACTGCCTCCTATGTCCAAGAATATAACTACTATAATACTGCCTCCTATGTCCAAGAATATAACTACTATAATACTGCCCTCTATGTACAAGAACATAACTACTATAATACTGCTCTTATGTACAAGAATAGAACTACTATAATACTGCCCCCTATGTACAAGAATATAACTACTATAATACTGCCCCCTATGTACAAGAATATAACTACTATAATACTGCCCCCTATGTACAAGAATAGAACTACTATAATACTGCCCCTATGTACAAGAATATAACTGCTATAATACTGCTCCCTATGTACAAGAATATAACTACTATAATACTGCTCCCTATGTACAAGAATATAACTACTATAATACTGCCCCCTATGTACAAGAATATAACTACTATAATACTGCCCCCTATGTACAAGAATATAACTACTATAATACTGCCCCCTATGTACAAGAATATAACTACTATAATACTGCTCCTATGTACAAGAATATAACTACTATAATACTGCTCCCTATGTACAAGAATATAACTACTATAATACTGCCCCCTATGTACAAGAATATACCTACTATAATACTGCCCCCTATGTACAAGAATATAACTACTATAATACTGCCCCTATATACAAGAATATAACTACTATAATACTGCTCCTATGTACAAGAATATAACTGCTATAATACTGCTCCCTATGTACAAGAATATAACTGCTATAATACTGCTCCTATGTACAAGAATATAACTACTATAATACTGCCCCTTATGTACAAGAATATAACTGCTATAATACTGCCCCCTATGTACAAGAATATAACTACTATAATACTGCCCCCTATGTAGAAGAATATAACTACTATAATACTGCCCCCTATGTACAAGAATATAACTACTATAATACTGCCTACTATGTACAAGAATATAACTACTATAGTACTGCCCCTATGTACAAGAATATAACTACTATAATACTGCTCCTATGTACAAGAATATAACTACTATAATACTGCCCCCTATGTACAAGAATATAACTACTATAATACTGCCCCCTATGTACAAGAATATAACTACTATAATACTGCCCCCTATGTACAAGAATATAACTACTATAATACTGCCCCCTATGTACAAGAATATAACTACTATAATACTGCCCCCTATGTACAAGAATATAACTACTATAATACTGCTCCTATGTACAAGAATATAACTACTATAATACTGCTCCTATGTACAAGAATATAACTACTATAATACTGCCCCCTATGTACAAGAATATAACTACTATAATACTGCCTCTGATGGATGAAAATGGACTTGATCACATGACGGTAGTTTTTCTGTCTGCCTTGTATTGCTGCATAATGCAGTACAATGTATTTCCTTGTGTTATATTCTGAATTCTTTTCTATCGTCTTCAGCAGGCCGAGGCACCTGAAGTCTCCAACCCTTTGCTGGAACAAGCTGAATTCCGAGATGGGAAAGTTTTTCTCCCTGGAAACAAAGTCCTGATCAACTTAAATCTTTCCCGTAAGTAGAATATCCTGCGCTATGTATGAGGCGCAGACTATTACGGTATACACAGGGGAGAAGTATACCTTCAGCTACACAACCTTCTGGTATTCCTTGTGCTACCGAACCCCACTACACTATTGTCAGAGAGCGATTTGTGACCAGTCTCTTGTATAATGACTGATTGCAGCATCAGAGCTGTATACTGACTACTGTATAAAAACAGGATACATACCGAGAGCACCAGTAGATAATGCTGGGAGATCTAGTGCGCCCCTGCAGGCAGTATGTCCTGCTTGAAATACTAATATCTCATAGCTTGGTGTATTATTTGGCAACGTTCCATTTCCAATTCACAGGAAACAGGGTCACTGAGGAGGGACTGAGAAGTTTTCTGGCAGCTATGGAGACTCAAGTGCGGGAGACTAAAGTGACATCTGGGGCCAGGACTCACACAGGATTACTGAGGCTGTCTTTGGGGGTGAGAATTACTTTTGGAATCCAGGGGTCCAAAGTCCATCCAAATTAAAGGGGTTCTCCACTTTGTACACTCTGTAATTTTTAAGGGTCTCTTGACAATAAGCTGATCACAAAGTGTCCCCTTGCTGGTACTTCCAGGGATCACCTGTAATCTATGAGAAAACATGGCAGTAAGTGTTTAGTTTTCTGGCAGCACCCCCACAGGGGAAACTGGTTATTACAACCCCAATTCCAAAACAGTTGAGCCACTGTGTAAAATGTAAATAAATCTAAAGAAAAAAAGAATGCAATGATTTGAAAATCATCTAACCTTATGTTATTCACAGCAGAATACAGAACATGTCAGAAGGGGAAAGGGGGGCATTTTTCCAGGTCATTTTGTGGTCAGAGGTCACCAAAACTGCATCTAAAAATTGTGGCACAATTTCAGTAAAATGTTCCTCAAAGTAAAATCGCAAAGACTTTGAATATCCCACCATCTACAATACATGATATCATCAGAAGGTTCAGAGAATCTGGAGAACTTCATGATAATAAGGTACAAAGCCGACAGTCAATATTTGATGCTCGAGAGCTGCAGCCCTCAGGCGGCACTACATTACAAACAGGCATGATTCTGTAATGCAGATCACTGCACGGGCTCAGGGGTACTTCCAGAAATACTTCATTGTCTTTGAACACAGTTCCCCGTGCAATCCACAAATACAAGTTATAGCTGTGTCCTTCAAAGAAGAAGCCATATATCAACTCAACCCAGAAACGCTGGCGTCTTCTCTGGGCCAAAGCTCTTTTTAAATGGGCTGAGGCAAAATGGGAAACTGCTCTGATGGTATGGGGTGGCATTAGTGCCTATGGCATGGGCAGCTTACACATCCTGAAAGGCACTATTAATGCTGAGCAGTATATAGAGGTGTTAGAACAACATATGCTCCATCCAGACAACGTCTCTTACAGGGAAGACCTTGCATATTTCAGCAAGACAATGACTAACCACATACTGTATCCATCACAACAACATGGCTTCACAGAAGTAGAGTCCGGGGCTGAACCGGCCGCCTGAGGTCAAGTCCGTCCACCAGCAGAAAACATTTGGTGTATTGTGAAAAGAAAAGTCCATCAAAGACGACCGAGGACTGCGGAGCAGCTGGAATCCTCCATCACACAAGAATGGGACAACATTCCTCTCCCAAATCTCCAGTAATTGTTCTCCCCACTTCCCAGATGTTTACAGAGTGTTGTAAAAAAAAAAGGGAAGCTACATAATTGTGGATATGGCCCCGCCCCCACTTTTGTGAGATGTGTTGCTGCCATCAATTTCTAAATCAGTTAATTTTTTTTTAATGAAGTAGAACAATGTTTCCCCTCCCCCTCTGATATGTTCTATTAGTTTCCCTTCTGATATATGTTCTATTGTGGATAAAATATGGCTAGATGAGATTTCCAAATCGTTGTATTCTCTTTCTTTGCATTTATTTACATTTTACACTGCAGCCCAACTTTTTGGGAATTGCAGTTGTGCACATAGCATAGATTGTCTGTGTAATGCTGACTGGACGCCATTTATAACCGCTCCCCACTCTGGCCAAGAGCTAAGAATCCTGAGCAGAAGACCCCTTTCCCCTTTTATTAACCCCTTAAGGACCGCCCCTTATCTTTCATTTTCAGTTTTTTTCTTCCCACTTTCAAAAAATCCTAACTCTTTTATTTATCCATCGACGTAGATGTCTGAGGGATTATTTTTTGCGGGACGAGTTGTATTTTTCAATGGTGCTATTTAAATGACATTATAACTTTAACCTACGGGTCAGTCCGATGATACCAAATTCATGTTTTGTTCTTTTTTTGATGTGTCACTTTAAAAAAACAGAATTTTGGAAAAAATAAAATTATTTTCTGCCACCCTCTTCTGACCGCCACAACTTTTTTATTTTTCCATCGGCATAGTTGTGCGAGGGCTCATTTTTTGCCGAATGTCCTGTTTCTATTGGTACCATTTTGGAGTACAAACAATTTTTTGATCTTATTGACTTTAAAAAGTTTTTTGGGGAGATGGCCGTGACCGAAAAGGCGCAATTTTGGTGTTGTGCATGTTTTTTTGTTCTGACGTTTACCGTGCGGGACACATAATGCATTACTTTCCTAAATCAGACTTTTGCGGATGCAGCTATACCAAATATCTTTTTGCTTTTTATTGCTTAATTTTTTTTTTTATTATGCCTATGGAAAAAGGTTTTTTTTGTTTTTTTTCTAATAACTACGACGTTGTTTTTTTTCTCCTTTTCACATTTTTTTTAGTCCCCTTGAACTCGTTTTCTCATTTTTGTTTAGTCCTCTTAGGGAACTCTAACTTGCCATGATTGTACCATGATGTGACAGACATTCTATCAAGCCACACCACATGCATGGCTTGATAGACAATCATCCATGGCAGCACTGGGGGCCTTCAAAAGGCCCAAGGCTGCCATTCCAATCAAACGCACCTCTATACTATTGCTGACCTATCCTCTAGATTGGTCATCAATAGTTGATCGTTGGGAATCTGCCATGTCGGACCCCTGTTGATCGGCTTCCTGCTCTGTACACACTGACAGCCGTCAGAAGAAAGCTGATCGACCAGGGTCCCAAGTGGTGGACCCCCAACAATGAACTAATGATCCGGAGGATAGGTCACCATCGCATATAACTGGTACTCTGAGGGGATAGGAAGGCTTATGTGTCCCCCAATAGTGTCTACAGTCTGGTTTATATAATACTGGATTTCTCCTCCGCATCTCTAGAAGAACAAGTTTCCGGCAGAATGTTCCACCTTTGTGCAGATCCAGGAGATTATGGTCTCGCGGGACCCCATCTACAAGTCCCCCAGGTCTTCTGTAGATGAGCAGGTGATGTGACCGGTCTGGAGGACTTCGGTTTTCTATGGATGACATCATCGCTCGGAGGAAGTGACATCATCATGTGATTGTGTTGACGCAGTCACTGCCGGCTGTAGAGATAAAAACTGAAATTGTATTTTCTTCCATTTTGCTTTTTTTAAAGCAAATTAATAAATGTATAAATTTTGTCACCGTACTGTGGGGATTCCTTCACTGTCACCATGGGGAAGTCCTAACGTGCTTTACTGGGGAACCGTCCTCCAACTCCTACCTCACAGTAGCTCAGCGTAGGGTAATTGTATAGTTCCTGCTAAGCACTACACTCTGGCTGAGATTGGTTCACTGCGTTGTCTGCCCCAATGTCAGGTGTCTTCTTCAGGTGTGAACTCTTTGGGGGTCCAACCCCTGAATCCCCACTGATGTGGTTTTGTCTAGCACTGCTTTGCTGCTCTAGTCCATGTGGCTGTTTCTAGTAGTACAGCTCAGCCCCATTTACATGAACGGAGCTGTGTTGCAGTACCAGACACAACCACATATATAATGATGGCTCTGTTGGGTAGTGCTGTGACATTGGCCCATTTTGTGGATCCGTGTTATTGTAAAGTGGCAAACAGGGACCTAAACAAATATCTCCTTATCTGTGTGTATGTGTATTCTGTGATTGTTCCCAGCAAGAGAAACCAAGTAATCTTGTGGATATGATACCTGTTAATGGCTAACAAAAATACATGATGTTCTAGTGAGCTCTCCAACCTATGCAGAGTTTTTCCTCAGGTTTATGGAATATGTCTATTATGTATGTATGTATGTATGTATGTATGTATGTATGTGTGTATGATACATACATATAACAAGGCACAGTCATGGATGCGATTACTTTGCACTTAAAAGAATACCACAACAGGATGGGTAGAGGAATAAAATCATACTTTAGTCCACTAGTGAAGAAGTGAAGGTTTTATGATCCCTGAATTAGTGTTAGGGGGTCACCAGGCCAGAGTGTTATCTGTGCTGTAGAGTTCTAATACTTCCCAGTTTCGCATGAATCCTCTTGAAGAATTTAATCCTCTGTTGAAAGTGTCAAAAGTTGTCTTTGTGATTTGAAATTGCCTTTAAGTATGTAATAACTTTTCATGTGTTCTATGCTTGACCACAGGTAATTGTCTTTCTGTATTCTGTAACGTCATTCTGGGATATAAACACTCTGCAGAGTCTTACCGGCACCTGAACTGAGAAATGGACACAAAACTCGCTCACAGGCGAATCAGACTTACCCGCAGAACTGCGGACTGGACACGAAACTTACAGACCTGACTGAGAAACGGACATAAACATTACGCCATTCACACTTCTGAATTGGTGAAACCAGACCGACCAGCATGAATGGACTTCATACTTGTGGACAGACATAAGCCAATGGCTGGTAAACGCTCAAAACACGCACCAAGCATACACCGCATGTATAAACAGATGGAATAGATACAATACGAGGTATTAGTTTGTATTTTGGCCAAGATACTTAAGCCTGCGAGCCCACTTCACGGGTCCTCGTCTCGCTGGTCCCTCCACTAACAAGACAACTAACCCCAGGAAATCTTCCTGCAATGTGGGGCAATAGCCCCTTTAGGGATGACCCTGCGCTAGAACCTAGGTACCTACCTTGTTCTAGATGATCAAGGACCCACAGCAAGACACAGTTCAAACCACACATACCAAGAGACACGCAGGAGCATGACACTGTTCACACTGAACATCCTGAATGCTGCACAGACGCCTCATGTCCAGCCACATGCACAGACATGCAGGAGCATGACACTGCCTACACTGAACAACCACAGAAAAGGCCAGGAGCCTCTAGCAGAGGAGCTGGTATAGATGAGCAACAGACCCTGGGGATTGGCTGGCTGGAGTGATCCACACCCAGCCAGCTTAATCAACACCACCTGTAAAGCTATGCTGCTGAAAGCCTATGTAGTACAATAGATCCCAGCAGTGAACCCTAACAGTACCTCCCCTTAAAGAAGGGCCTCCGGAGCTGCAGCCACCCAACACACAGGTGTCTAAGACCCGGGGGACTGGCTGGAGAAATCCATCCCCAGTCTGCTCAATTAACCCCCACCTGTGAGGCTGAGGGGCTGGAAACCCCTGTAGTACCACAGATCCCAGCAGAAACCCTAAGCGTTACTGAGCCGAACCCCCACTGAACACACAGTCCCATACATGTACGTGATGATGATAGCCTGAGACACAGAAGCATGAATGCTGATTGCAGTTGTTAACCCTTTATATGTCAATGTCAATTAACCTTTTCCAATCCACTGTCTGACATCTTTAGACATTCTGATTGAAGGCTGTACAGCTGCGATGTTCGAAGACGTCCGTCAGGGTCAGTCTGTTGTCAGGGACCTCTCTGGCATGTCACATACTGCTCTAGCCAGCAGATGGCGCCATTGGATAATGTCATAAATAGAGAAACCCCCAGGTAACCCTGAATCCAAAATTGGATTGCAAAGGTTTAAAATGTACTGATCGGTGTTTGGGGATCCAGAACGCCCCCCCCTGCAATGAGATTGTGAGGTGCTGTTTGGTTGCCATGGCAACCTGGAGCTCCCAGAGCTGCCATGATCGATTGCCCGGAGCACGCCTTGATAGACTTGTCAGAATGCAGTGTAATGCAATGCTAAAGTATGGTATACAATGGTATTGTATTATACTGTATGAGCGATCAAAGGATTACAGGTTCGAGTCCTCTATGGGGGCTAAAAATAAAAATGAGTGATAAAAGTTATATTCCTTATAAGGTATTAAACCATTTTTTAAATTCTCTTTTTCTCATATTAATAATGAAAATATATATATCCAGCGCAGTGAACGTTTGTCAGGAAAAAAAATACACAACTCCAGAGTTGCGCATTTTTTTTAGTCCCCCCCCCCCCCCCCCCCCCTGCCGTCTCCAAGAATAAGTTTAATAAAAAGTGATCAAAAAGTCATATGAACTCCAAAATAGTACAAAGAGAAACTCCAGGACAACCAACAGAAAAGGGCCCTCACACAACTACATTAACGGAAAAATTAAAAAAGCGATTGCTGTCAGAAGATGGCGGCAGAAAATGATTTGGGAAAATATAAAAGATTTTTTTTTTTTTTTTAAAGAAGTATATCAAAGAACTATATAAATTTGATATTATTAGTCGTACCAACCCACAAAGGAAAGTTATTACGTCACTCTTGCTGCATTGTGCGTGCCATAAACCCCACCCCCCCCACCCGCCCTTCCCGACCCAAAGATGGCAGAATTGCATTTCTTTTTTTAATTTACTCCACTTGGAACTTTTTTTTTTTTCAGTTTTTCAGTACATTATATGGTAGATTACATAGAATCACTCAAAAATACAACTCTACCCCTAAAAAATAACCCTCAGATAGCTCTGTGGATGGATACATAAAAGAGTTCGGATTTTTTTGAAAGTGGGGATAAAAAAAACAAAAATTTTAAAAAAGGGTTGCGTCCTTAAAAGGTAAAAGCGGAATTCCAATAGAAATGGTTATATCCCACTATTCTTGCTATACTTTGATGCAGGTGGAAAAGGAAGTTTCTGTATGATGTGATATTTCTGGTGGGGTAGGTGATGCAGCATCAGTGATTTCCCTACAGTGGGGTAGTAATGAAACTACAACGCCCCGTTACATTTCTGTCGGGTCACATAGGTGAGACAACTCTACCTGGGCTGCTGCGTGCAATGCTCCATAGTAAGCGCAGTGATTCCTACAATCACCACATGGTGGCAGTATATCATAAGGATCAGTCAGTGTAGCGTGGCCACAATGTATCCATTGCACCAACATATTCTATTGGGTCAGCAACAAGCAATGAAAGCAAATGACCACACACTAAACATACAATCTATATAGGATAACAGGTCTCCTTCAGGAGCGCCCCCACTACTGCTATGCGGTAATAAACATTAACTCTTTAAAGGGAAAATAGCAGTGAGGGTCAAATAATCCTGCAGAGAGGCCACTGCGGAGTGTCACTACTACTATTGGGGCCGCTGTGGGATGTCACTGTTACTACTGGAGGTCACTGCGCGATGTCACTATTACTACTGGGGCCTCTGTGGGATGTCACTATTACTACTGGAGGTCACTCTGGGATGTCACTGTTACTACTGGGGCCTCTGTGGGATGTCACTATTACTACTGGAGGTCACTCTGGGATGTCACTGTTACTACTGGGGCCTCGGTGGGATGTCACTATTACTACTGGGGCTTCTGTGGGATGTCACTATTACTACTGGGGCCCGCTGTGGGATGTCACTATTACTACTGGGGCCTCTGTGGGATGTCACTATTACTACTGGGGCCGCTGTGGGATGTCACTATTACTACTGAGGCTGCTGTGGGATGTCACTATTACTACTGGGGCCTCTGCGGGATGTCACTATTACTACTGAGGCTGCTGTGGGATGTCACTATTACTACTGGGGCCTCTGTGGGATGTCACTATTACTACTGGGGCCTCTGTGGGATGTCACTATTACTACTGGGGCCGCTGTGGGATGTCACTATTACTACTGAGGCTGCTGTGGGATGTCACTATTACTACTGGGGCCTCTGCGGGATGTCACTATTACTACTGAGGCTGCTGTGGGATGTCACTATTACTACTGGGGCCTCTGTGGGATGTCACTATTACTACTGGGGCCTCGGTGGGATGTCACTATTACTACTGGAGCCTCGGTGGGATGTCACTATTACTACTGGGGCCTCTGTGGGATGTCACTATTACTACTGGGGCCTCGGTGGGATATCACTATTACTACTGGGGCCTCGGTGGGATGTCACTATTACTACTGGGGCCTCTGCGGGATGTCACTATTACTACTGGGGCCTCTGTGGGATGTCACTATTACTACTGGGGCCTCTGTGGGATGTCACTATTACTACTGGGGCCTCTGCGGGATGTCACTATTACTACTGAGGCTGCTGTGGGATGTCACTATTACTACTGGGACCGCTGTGGGATGTCACTATTACTACTGGGACCGCTGTGGGATGTCACTATTACTACTGGGGCCTCTGTGGGATGTCACTATTACTACTGGGGCCTCTGTGGGATGTCACTATTACTACTGGGGCCTCTGTGGGATGTCACTATTACTACTGAGGCTGCTGTGGGATGTCACTATTACTACTGGGGCCTCGGTGGGATGTCACTATTACTACTGAGGCTGCTGTGGGATGTCACTATTACTACTGGGGCCTCTGCGGGATGTCACTATTACTACTGGGGCCTCTGCGGGATGTCACTATTACTACTGGGGCCTCTGCGGGATGTCACTATTACTACTGGGACCGCTGCGGGATGTCACTATTACTACTGGGGCCGCTGTGGGATGTCACTATTACTACTGGGGCCTCTGTGGGATGTCACTATTACTACTGAGGCTGCTGTGGGATGTCACTATTACTACTGGGGCCTCTGTGGGATGTCACTATTACTACTGGGGCCTCGGTGGGATGTCACTATTACTACTGGGGCCTCGGTGGGATGTCACTATTACTACTGGGGCCTCGGTGGGATGTCACTATTACTACTGGGGCCTCGGTGGGATGTCACTATTACTACTGGGGCCTCTGCGGGATGTCACTATTACTACTGGGGCCTCTGCGGGATGTCACTATTACTACTGGGGCCTCTGCGGGATGTCACTATTACTACTGGGACCGCTGCGGGATGTCACTATTACTACTGGGGCCTCTGCGGGATGTCACTATTACTACTGGGGCCTCTGTGGGATGTCACTATTACTACTGAGGCTGCTGTGGGATGTCACTATTACTACTGGGGCCTCTGTGGGATGTCACTATTACTACTGGGGCCTCTGCGGGATGTCACTATTACTACTGGGGCCTCTGCGGGATGTCACTATTACTACTGGGGCCGCTGCGGGATGTCACTATTACTACTGGGGCCGCTGCGGGATGTCACTATTACTACTGGGGCCGCTGCGGGATGTCACTATTACTACTGGGGCCTCTGCGGGATGTCACTATTACTACTGGGGCCTCTGCGGGATGTCACTATTACTACTGGGGCCTCTGCGGGATGTCACTATTACTACTGGGGCCTCTGCGGGATGTCACTATTACTACTGGGGCCTCTGCGGGATGTCACTATTACTACTGGGGCCTCTGCGGGATGTCACTATTACTACTGGGGCCTCTGCGGGATGTCACTATTACTACTGGGGCCTCTGCGGGATGTCACTATTACTACTGGGACCGCTGCGGGATGTCACTATTACTACTGGGACCGCTGTGGGATGTCACTATTACTACAGAGGCCGCTGTGGGATGTCACTATTACTACAGAGGCCGCTGTGGGATGTCACTATTACTACTGGGGCCTCTGTGGGATGTCACTATTACTACTGGGGCCTCTGCGGGATGTCACTATTACTACTGGGGCCTCTGCGGGATGTCACTATTACTACTGGGGCCTCTGCGGGATGTCACTATTACTACTGGGGCCTCTGCGGGATGTCACTATTACTACTGGGGCCTCTGCGGGATGTCACTATTACTACTGGGGCCTCTGCGGGATGTCACTATTACTACTGGGGCCTCTGCGGGATGTCACTATTACTACTGGGGCCTCTGCGGGATGTCACTATTACTACTGGGGCTTCTGCGGGATGTCACTATTACTACTGGGGCTTCTGCGGGATGTCACTATTACTACTGGGGCTTCTGCGGGATGTCACTATTACTACTGAGGCTGCTCTGTGGGATGTCACTATTACTACTGGGGCTTCTGCGGGATGTCACTATTACTACTGGGGCTTCTGTGGGATGTCACTATTACTACTGGGGCTTCGGTGGGATGTTACTGTTGCTACTGGGGCAACTGTGGGATATCCCTATTACCACTGGGGCTGCTTTGGTTGGGGGGGGGGGGGGTCACTATTACTGCTGGGGTATGTTTATACGTGGTGAAAATGCTGCAGAATGTCCTCAGCGGAAATTTCCGTGGCAAATTCCACAGTATTTCCGCATTCAAAAAGCAGTCAAACTCTGCAAACTGTCTATGTTAAAGCGGCCCTGTCCTTTTAGGAACGACGGAGGTAAAAATCATACGTCGTGATAAGCCCCGCCCCCTGAAGTGTTGGCACTTTGTGATAAATAAGTGGGCTTTGGGTTGCAATTTGGGCACTTGGTCTCTAAAAGATTTGCCATCACTGGCCTATATAATAATGGCAGTAGCCTATAAATGCCCCCACAATATTGCCAGTCCCATAACTGTTTGCACAGGTATAAACGGGAAGCTGCAGCGGTGAGACGGGCACTTGTGGTGGTTCAAAGTTAAATGAGAACTTTTGCATGGTGGCTTCTCCCCCTCATCTATGTCACCCCTCCACCTATATCTGTCCGCCCGCCTGGAGCTTTTGCTCTCCCTCCTCTCACCCCTTTCACTTCGTATAATACTGTGTTGTTTTAAAAATTCCTCCCATTTCTTCATTTTTTAGAAACTTCCAAAAAAATGCAAAACCAAAATATGCCGTGAGCTGTAAGAGAAGTGAGTCAGCGGTGCTGTCAGCGGGCACAATGCTGGCTGCCTCCACATCACGGCTGTGCCCCCAGGCGATTGGCCAGCTGGCCTGTGATGTCACTGCTCCCCCTGCCTGCGTGTGAGGCTGGGGACAGTAGGTGGCAGCGTGAGTGACGTTGTGCACGAGTCCCCACAGATCTCTCCGGAGACGCCTCTGATAAGATTTCCCCTCGGAGCCGTATCACAGGAGAGGACGATGCAGCATGGAGTCGGCGCCATGTAGAACTGCAGGAGTATCTGCCTCTGGGAAAGCTGGGTGACAACCAGTATGGTGGAATGGTAAAAAACGGATCACGCTCACATGCAAATCACCTACTACGCAAATGCAATGTGTTTATTTCCTATGGCATCAAAAAAAAAAAAATCAAGAAGAAGAATCACCAAAAACGACGGCATGTGGCAATATTTCTATGGGTCCGAGAGCGAGTGTACGTAAAACCGGTGGGTTATTTACTCACGCGAGTTCCGTCCATATCGCCGTCAGACGGGACTTATATGGAAATATTACCTGTGTAAATACACCCGGAGGCCCCTATCTGCAGAAGCATTGACGCGTCTTAAAAGTCGCACGTATAACGCGACCGAGCTATGTACGTGATTTCAATAGGTCCATTCAGACGAACGTGGCTTTTCTGCGCAAAATATTCGTGTGAACGGCTTTAAAAACGCCAATTACAAGCGGGACTCAAGCTCGTTAAAAATGCATTCATGCGAATATACGTTCCGTACGGGCGAACATATATATACACATGCGCTCGTCTCACTAAACCTAATAGCCTTTTAAATGGCGTTGGTAGTATCCTGTGCGCAAATGAACATGCTCAGCGTGCACAAAACGTACATTAAAAGGCGCTGATACATGCGCAACTCTTCGCACCGCAGGCTCACTGGCGCCTAAATTTGTCTTAATTTAAATAGGCTTAATCAGCCATTGAAATGCGAACGAACGGCACCTGCGCAAATAAGCACAGTATTGCGCGCAGAAACGATTGCAAAGTATCCTCGTTCACCGCACACAAAAAGTTGTGCGGGATCGAGCATATTTTGCAATGTGAAGCCGCAATTCACAAATTGCCGTGTCCAAAACCTCGGCGTGTTGCCGCAATTTCACGCAGTGTTTTTGAACACCCCCCATCATTGTGACGGGTGATGAGGTGCGTTAAAACGCATGAAAATAGAGCAGACAGCGCCGCTGCTCGTCGTTACAGACGCTGCGTTCGAGTGCTGGTCTGCGAAGCCCCGCTGAGATCATTTGGCGCGGGTTTTGAAGCGACTTTTTAGCCTGCATCTCTGCCCATAGAGATAAGAGAGTCCGCAGCGCAGACGCCGATACTGTTGACGTGTGGCAGATTTGAATTCTGCGCCGCATGTCACTTTCCGCAGCGGACTCTCGGCAGTGGTTTTTCCGCGACAATGCCGCCCTGTGCGCACCCAGCCTCACACTTCTCCATTCTTCCTGTTTTCAACACCTCAGTTTGAAGAACGGACGGCTCACTTACTGACTGAGGTGAGGTGTCGCACAAAGACGTAAAAAAAGTTGCGTTTCTTTTAAACGCAGCATTTTAGAACGCCATTTTTAAATGTTTAACAGCGGTTTTAACCCCATGGGTGACCGCGGAGGTCGGTCGTGTCGGGGCCTTCTGTAGACACCGAGCAATTATCGTATCGCAACTATTTTTAGGTGAGCTGAAACAAAACGACCAGAGACTACTGAGCGCATTATCACGCTTCACACGGTTGGCGGCCATGTTTACACAGGCCTGCTGTTGGCGCTGGTGTTTTTGAACTATTAGGCTGGGTTTAAACGGGGGGCGGAAATCGTGCAAAATATTTCCGCCACGGTACATGGAAACTCCAAAATATTCCCGCAGGAGGAAGGCAGCGGCTGGTCCGCCTTTATTCCGCTGCAGCCATTTCTCTCACGAGAGAAGAGAGCCCAGAGCAGATACGGCGATATAATTGATATGTCGCGATTTTTGCAAATCTCGTCCGCCCCGTGTGAACCCAGCCTTAGGACGATAGTTGTCTGATTCAAAGCCGCCCTGATGGGGGCGCCCGTGTAAGCCGCACCCACAGCGCTATATGTTCATGCGTGACGCTCATACGTTTCTTGTCCAAAAACGGACGCGAACGTTGCGATTTTGTGATCAGGGATAAAAAAAAAAAAGTGTTGAAGCAGAAAACTTTATTTAAAAAAAAAAAAAAAGAGTACAGTGAAGGACGCAGATTTTAAAACACTTTTACACGTATTTTCATGTTCATTTCTCACGTTCGTAAAAAGTACATGAAGGCGCCACTGTGGACGGCCCTAAGCCATGCTGGGACTTGTAGTCCCATGCCAGCAGGGAGAAGGGTCACCCCGCCTTTTAGTCACGTGTTGTTTTCGTCCCCTCATAATCCCTCCTCGTAGTACTACGTCGTCGGTGGGGCAGACATGGTGTGCGGGGGAGTATGACTGACGTCCAAAGCTCCTCCTGAGGAGAAGTGGGCGCCGTCAAACACCATCACACATAGGAGGGGATTCTCAGGTGACGCTAAAAGGGCGGGAACCGCGAACGGTTCAGGTCTGACTAGAATTGGGCGGGAAAGCCGCAGACGGTGTAGGTGGGCGTGTCTAACTGCCACTGAGTGGGCGGGGTTGCGCTGCCCTTTTCAAAGTCTGCGTTTGGGCGGGGCTTCGCGCTGACGTTGCGGAACCACGCTTCGACGTCGCACGTAGCCGCCCGAGGAGGAGGAGGGGGGAGGAAACGTAAACCGGAAGTGGGATTAATAAGGCGGCTGGCACTTCCTGTTCGCTGTATGAGGAGACTGGGAGCGGAGGAGAACGGAGACGAAGCGGCGGAGCTTAGACTGAGCGGCTGCCACTGGTGAGTCCTCCGCCTCTTACCGTATCGCTGCGAACTGTTTGGGTTTACCTCAGTACGGAGCGTCGATGTTTACCTCCGTCCACCGCCCGGCCCTCCCCGCTCAGCGCACTGGTCCGCCGCTTATTGGGCTCTTGTTCCTTTCAGGAAATCCCTGCCAGCCTTCTGGTTTGGGTGCTGGACCACAAGTGTTTATACCCCCGTGTAGAACTACAAGTCCCAGCAGGCTCGTGCTGACCCCGGCGGTGTATACGGTCGTCACCGCTGCTCGGTTTACGGTTTCTGCTGTGTTTATCTCAGTGGATGCTGCTTTTGCGCAACCGCCATGTTGTAAGAAACGGGACGGCGATGTTTTGGCGTCTGTTATTACGGGCGGACCGGTATTCATCGGCGAGCCGGTCATGTGACTTAACGCGCGGATAGAAATGTCAGCTGGCGGCGCAGGTTTCCATGGCGGCATGTAGCGGCGTCCTACAATGGCGGATGCGTTTATCCGCACGTGTGGTCGGCGGGCTGCGATTGCTGGTAATGGAGGCGGCTATTTAGTGACGCGCCTGTACGGCGACCAATCAGAAATGTATCCTCTGCGACTTTAATAGATCTTCGAATATTGTGGAAGCGAGCCGGATGGGAGGTTTCTCGTGTTGGCGACCTTTCCCCCCCCCACCGCGCTCCGTCCTGCCTTGCGTTACCTGAATACTTTGCGCCAATGTTTGCGGTTCTGCGTGGGTATTCGCGAGTTGCGTGAAGGATCTGTTTGTGTAAAGGCGTCGGGGTGCGTTCTCACACAGCGGATTTCGGTGCGCGTCCGTTGTTTCGTCCGCAGCAGATCGCACGCATTTATATGAAGGAGTGAAGTCTGCAGGGGGGAGACTAGTGCCGATGCCGCGACGTGCGAGCGCGCCGAATAACGTGACGCCATTTGTTGGTAAATCGCCCTCTTTCACGTTCCGCGTCATCTTGCTGTCACTGAATAGAAACATTGTTTACATCCATTAAAAAACGTAGCCTCACAGCTGAGGGTTTGTTACATTGTATCCAACTTCCTGCACTCTGTATCACCCCAGCGGGTCGGATTCCTGCAGCCGAAGACCTGCTACTATTAGTGGAGAGTAATTGCGGATGCGAACAGCTTTTGCGCGTCTTGGCCCCCACAGCCGGCTTTTCTACCTGACGTTGCGAGTGTTGCGGCCGCTCATACTCCTGTTAACCCCGTATGGGCTGCGGGTCGCTCGCATCCACGGCCCTCTGTGCTAAAACGGTGCAGGTCGCGCATTTTGTTGCGACTACAGAATACGCGATTCACAAGTGAATGTAAATTCGGTAATACATGCCTTTCAATGCCCGCTCTTTACCGCGGATCTCCCACATGGACGGCGAATACGCAATTCAAATCCATTCGTGTCGGCCCGGCCCGAGGCGGCTCCCATATCTGCGTTGGGGTTCCGTTTTTCTGCTCCATTATGGGAGGAGGAAAGGGGAATCTTCTGGCCGAACGGATCGGTCTTGTGCCGGCGTCAGATGAGCCCCGTCGACTAAGAATGTCCGTTCAGCCGACCGGCATTTTACTGGCCGGAAAGATCCGTCATTCTGCATTTTCTTCGGGTATTTTGCGCCGGATCTGCGTCGGGGTCTCTGAATGAAGGTCCCAGTGCAGATTTAAAGCACCCTTATTTACCTGCACTGATACACTGTAACGAACTGACAGGAGGGGGACTTGTACAGGACTTAGACTGGATGTCTTGTTCACATCTCAGTGGCCCAATTAGGGTTGATGGGGACGATCGTATCGGCCCTTCTGGGATGTTTGGCTTTGTCGTCCGTGATATAAATGCAGATGTGACGCAGGTCTTACTGCCCTCTGCTGGTGAGCGGTGTTTCCATTCACTGACCCCAGCAGAGCTATAGGAAGTGGTGAGACGGCATTACACTCCTCTGAAACTGGCGTCATACAGCAATTAAAGGGGTTTTCCAGGCACAAAATACTTGTGAAGGCGCTGAAATCTAGGAGGTCCGGCTAAGGAGCGTCAGCCTGCAGCTTTATCTGCCACTATGGACCCTCTTCTTCATCCCGGGCAGCACTGTAGCTCCGCCCCCCGCTCACAGGTCCTACAACTTACTAGCACCAATCACTGAACTGCAGATGAGCATTACACCGCAGTACTGCTACTCCTGCTCTCCCATCATGCACTGCTCACAGGATGTTGGAGGCTACAGACAGGGGAGGAAGTGGCAAATATGAGAAAGTGGAGATGTTTTTCAGGCGGCGGGTCATGTGACATAGAAGATAAGAGTAGCTAGACCCTATTACAGAAGGACTTATTTGTATATTAGTTTGTAGACCCCTTCAAACTGTGTACACAGAAAACTGGAATTGTGATGTCATAGGGAAGACCCCAAGAAGCGGACAAGCGCTGCATCCTTCCAAGTTTCTATATGGTTTTCATTGCCCTTTGCCCGGCTCCTAGATGAGGGTCCATTTACATGGGTGGTTGTCGCGTGAGACTCCTGACCACTTGTGGGGTGGTCGGATATTGTGCGTGAAAATCGCCCATTGCTTTCAGTGTGCGCTCTCATGAGCGATGTGTCTGACCGCAGTCCGAAATAGAAAAATGTCCTATTCTTGGGCGATAGTTTCAGAATCGCCTATTTCCTATGGCAGCAAAAAAAACCCTCATTGCACCCGTATGTAATGTGGCCTTTATGCCGCTGCGATGCCAGTTTTCCTATTGTAATGTGATTACATGTTACAGAGGTGGGATGCGGTGCGCTCACAACACACTAGACTTGCAGTGGGAGTACGATACTTACACCATGTGAGCACATCTCCACGGCTCGCTCCCAAGTGGGTGCCGCTGGTCTTGGCAGCTTCCTGATCGGGCACCTCAACGAGCAGGTTGGCACTAGAATAGTCAGATTGTGCAGCTGGAGAAGACTGCAGCATTGGCGGCCAATGGGCCAATCTCACATCTATCGTCACTGATAGAATACCAGTTACTAGATCGCTGGGGTTACAGAACACGACCCCACAGACTATCTGGGCATATGGGCTGTTATAGTCCTGTAGAGGTCATCCTGCTTTCCCACACTCCTGAATGCCAAACACTTTACAGGGATATTGGAAAGGGGCCGTTGGCTTAAATACCAGCAAGTGTTCAGGATGGACGGAGGGCTTCATCCCTCTTCAGGGGAACAGTGTGATCCATGTATCTGCCATGCAGATCTTGTCCTCCTCTCTTATATCTGCATTGTTTTTTTTTCTGTTGGACAGATGGGATTCATGTTTACCTAGGGGACAATAAACTCTTATACAGAATATGTAATAAGCCAGATATCGGACATGGCAGATACCAGCCAGCAGGCTCTGTTCCGGAAGGAGTCTTCTCCCTCGTTTACTACATAATCTTCCTCTGCCAGTCTGTGCCAACTTCCTCCTGTCTTGCCTTCTTATGATTGTTTTGTGCCCTTTGATAAGTAATTGACCCCTGCAGCCGCTGTGGTTTGCTAACTGATTTATTATAATACGAGTGTCTCCCGCTGGGGGGGGGGGGGGGGTGTATTTTTATTTATTTATTTTTTTGTCTGACTGAACTACAGTTTACTTAGATGAATGAAATGTCAAGTGGCAGTAAACACTGACACGACAGTCAATGCTGTTGCACAAAGCAAATGTGACAGTGCAACTGACTTTGGGATCAGAGGAAATGTTACGGTTTCACCTATGAGATATTACAAGGGTCGCCCCAGAAATGTGGCAGTTTTGTTCATGAGATGTTTCAGTTTCTCGCAAAAACATCTCTGCCATTCGCAATTTTCTTGTTTTTTTTTTTTTTCTTCACAAATTTGCCGTTCTTGATGTTAACGCCTCACTTCGCACAAACGCAAGTTTGCGCTTTCTGATGCGATATAGCCGTACTTGCCAGTGAACCATTATTGACTTTTGGGCTGATCGATGTGCCGCTAGATGGGAGCTGGCGTTGTCGTTGTTTTATGTACTGTAGTGTGTCCAGAGGGAACCCTCCCCACACCATGGGAAGGGGTCATGCTGCTTGCCCCAAATTCTGACCACCTATCAACACGGTGCAACACAAATCTGGGTTTATCTGACCAGGTGATGTTCCACTGATCAGTGATCCCTTTTTTTTTTTTTTTGGTTATGCTCCTGCCCCCGGAGTCTCGGCTTTCTGTTAGACACAATGGCACTGGTCATCTGCTGCTGTAATAACAGATGGGCAACGAATAGCAGGTTGTGTGTTTTGGACACATTGGAGCAACAGTGCTGTATTCGGTGCCTGATGGTCAGAACGATTCCTGACATCCTCCTTTGACCCCTTTAGGTGATGAGTTGTTTCTGTCCGCAGGGCTCCCTACAAGTAGCACTCCCAATCCTCCCCTAGGGCAGGACCTCCATAGGTGTGCAGAGCTACGGAAAGATAGGAGCTCAAAACAGCAGCAAATTAAAGGGGAACCCACATCATTTTAATGCTTGAAAAAGCCCTGACTGAAAGGTGGACATGTAGCAACCATCCGTATGGGAACAAAGGTTTGAAATCTTTTACTGCACCTACCGGTATATGCTGCCGCGGGCTCCTTTTCACTGGAGGGTATATACTGTTGTACAAGAGAACCTCCCACGATCCCCGCGAAGATGACCCGGCCTCGCTGGAAGTCACTCAGATTGCTGGATTTCCCATCTAATGTGGATTCACACTGAAACTGATCCACGGAAAACTTGTCACGTGATTTTATGCTGCATCTGGGGTCACGGGGAGGATTTTCATACAGGGAACATAGTGTTGTGGTGGTTTTGTTTTTTTTAAGCCCTACATCCAGTTCAGGCTATTGGTTGCTCCCCACCCCTTCCTCTCCAATGTTGATCCAGAAGAAGGCAAAAAAATACCCCAATGAAGTAGAGGTAGGAGCTAACTTTCCTCATTTTAGGGAAAAATTCCTTCCTGACTCAAATCTGGCATTTGGAATAATGCACTGATAAGTTGCCAATCACCACGTCCTCAGAGTTCCACAGTCTCACTGCTCTTACAGTAAAGAACCCCCTTCTATGTTGTGTTCTCTAGATCAGATGTTCCCAAACTTTTTTGCCCCGTAGACCCCCTGCCAGCCTAATATTGAATTTTCCTTACTTAAAATCAAACTGGTTTTCCCAGCTGACGCGGCGCTGCTCACTTAGATGGGTTTTTTGTAGAGTGGACAAGTTTTTGTGTGAACTCTGCATAAACCATTTTATGTAATATCACAGAGGTAAGTAATTTCTGTCTATTATGTCATTTACAGAACGCCTAAGTGTTGCTGACCTGCCGCTCACGTGGACCCCTATTTACATCTCCTGTACCCCCTTTTTTTTTTTTTTTTCTTACTGACATGGATCAAGTTAAAATCGGCCCCCTGGGGGTCCACATAGACCTCTTTAGGAACCTCTGATCTAGATGCATTAACAATGTATGTACAACAATACATGTTTCTAGCAAAATGCATTACAATTGTGGGTAAAATCGCAGGTTTGAGTCTCAGTCCAAGAAACTCGGGCCGATGTCTCACTCGCCCGTGTAAACACACCCTAATGTCAGCTTCAGGGACTCTGAGGAGTCAGTCCTGCCTTGGCAAAATTGCAGACTGAATTCAATGAATCGTTCTGCGTGTGTACCTGAAACTAGCCTGTACTCTGCTGCAGATCCATTGCCTATATGACTGCTCCAGCAGATACTGGTGCTAATTACATAGATGGCATTGGCTTTTTTAACTACTTTTTTTTTTTTTACCTCCCTATTTAGCTTTATACCCGCGCATGCATCTTCTAAGGCGGTCGTTTGGCTGCGTACTAACAGCCAGGTTCCTGCTGTAACGGCCAAGAGCAGAGAACCCTCCGATTTTGGCAGTTTAACCCCTTACATGTCACAATCGTAACTGCAGCATGTGACCAGATGACAGGGGGGGCTTTTTCTGCCATCCATCTGCATACCACACTGTAATTGCAAGGTACCAATAGGTTCCCATGGTAGCTGGAAAGCCTGACCATGTAACACTGCTAATTAGACCCCACCTCTGGTAGAGTAATGGGCTTAGTAGAATGCACTACATGGGTAATGCAGTGTACTATCCAAGTGATCGACAATCACATCTTCAAGCCTCGATCAGGGGATAAAAATGGTGTGAAGAAAAAAAAGCTGTGTAATTTTGAAGCGACTGGGGACTACAGTATCTTTCGGACTATAAGATGCCCCTGGGTTTAGACAACGGGGATAAACGTTTCATGCTAATTTTAAACTTCTCCGGGGATCTCGTAAATTGGAGGGGTGACGTCATTAACTGGAGGGGTGACGTCATTAACTGGAGGGGTGACGTCATTAACTGGAGGGTATCGGGCAGGAGAGGGTGGACACTGTGGCTGCAGAGTTTTCCTTATGATCTGTCAGGGGTGTCTGCGTCTGTCAGACACCCCCTCCCCCACCCTGACTCTGGATGATAAGGCACAGACACTTTTTGGATGATTTATCTTGTTAAAAACTGCCACTTTATAGACAGATAAATACATTGTCTGTTATGTTCTGCACGGGGAACTTGTTTTTGGTAGGGGAAAAAAAAAACCTGGCAGCCCTTTTAAAGCTTTCTGATGTGAGGTTACATTATGGGCGCCGGCATTCATGGTGGATGAAGGCACCGTAAGCAGAGCTGGTGATGAGGCTTCTAATGAGCCGCCCCCATTGATGGATCGGACTGATGAGCCATCTTCCAGGCGCCGGCCCTCTTGTAGCCAGCGAGGGCTGTCACCTCACAGCTGGATGTGTCACCACAAGTGGGGCTGCGAGGGTGGACCATACAATACTCTTGGCAGCTCTGACCACAAGGAAGGAAATGCGTAAGCCGTTGTTTCCTTTTGTTTGTAAGACAAACGGGGTCACACACGGAGCAGTGTCATCGCTGCTCACCTGTCAGGAGGCTTCAGCAGCGCCTCGTGTGGAGAACAGGTGACGTTGCATACATCCTGTCATCGGGTTAGAAGCATCCAGTTTGGGGCAACATGAACACTTTGTTAGTGTGTATACAGATGGTGCCTGTTGCTGCACACCACTTCTAGGTCCCCGCACAATGTGGAGGGTTGTCGATGGACGAGTCCAGCCGCACCGCTGGATCTTCTGGCCTTATTACGGCCCTAGTAATTGTTTTACGGACAGTATATACAATGGCATTGACTTGCATTGGTGTATTCAGATGAGAGCCCCCACCTCCCCCCACTGTGGACTGATTGTTCACTTCTCAATTTTTGTAGGACCAGTCACCCATCTGATGTGAATGGGGCTGACCCACTCGCCCCTGTTTGTGCAGGGTGAGGCAAAGGAGGATTTTAACCTGTCCAATTCTCCTTGTTTTTAAGGGGGTTCTACTACAGCTGGTTTTATCCCCACTTATCCATGGGATGATAAAGGTGTGATTGATGCGAGGTCCCACGGTGGTGGTGGTCACGGGACTTCTGTTCTCGGGATCAGTGGTGGGCTAAGCAGTGAGGACCCCCCCCCCCCCCCCCCCACTGATCGGACTCTTGTCACCGGAGCGGACTTTCTGCTGCAGGACACGTGTAACGCCTGCACACGGGCTGATTGTAATGTCCCATTTACTGGGTGATCTGTAGTAGATGATTCTGTGATATGTGAAGTCTTTGCTGGGACGCTACTGACTCTTGTGCTAATCTCTTGTCTTTCACAGTCAGCAGGAAGAAGAAAGATGAAGACTGGTTGCAGTATAGGAGAAAAGCCAAAAGGAGGGGGAGGTAAGGCATCCACCATCATATCGTGCAGAGTCACCTGAAATGGACAAGTAGAGTTTCTGGGACTAAAATATTGATGCTTTATCCTCCAGGTTAGGGCATCAATACCCGATTGGTGGGGGTTAGCTGTTTGAAGAGGTCATTGGCATCACATGGCCTAAGAGCAACTCAGTCCCATTTAGGTGAATAGGATTGAGCTGCTATACCAGGCGCCATCACTGTCAAATACAAGGCGTTGTTCCTTGTGTGCAATAGAGAGACTGCAGCCTCTTCAGACAGCTGATCGATGGGAGTCTAGAGCGCTAGATCCCCACTGATCCTTAATTGATGACCTGAGAATCTGTCATCCGTGTTGAGCCCTGAAATGCCCCTTTAACTCAGACGAGTGCTGGTTTAGAGGGATATAATATACGGCATATGTGTACTTGACGAGTGAATAGCAGCGACGAGACACTTCTATGAATCCTGGTGACTCTGACTAATGTCCCATTTACACGGGACGACCGTTGGGTTGTTTACAGGCTTCTCACTCAGAGCTTTACATTCTATGTGAAGTACTGAGCAGGGAACATTTACACGCAGCGAGAAGCCCGCTGTTTATGCTGACTGAAAGTCAGCGCTAATGAGAAGTGAATGAATAGTAAATTGATATTTTTTTCATTTACACAGGACTACTAGTGCTCATTTTTCGTTCGTTTGAACTAATTTTGAGCAATAATCGTGCCGTGTAAATGGCTTTTAAGTGATGGCTCCCAGGCTTGCAGAAGTGGCTGCGGCTTCTTCCTGGGCTCAAGCGGATATCTGATGCGGGCTGACCTGCACATACTGTAATGACTTCAGACTCCTGTTAGTGTTCAGGACATTACACATCGTTGGTGTCTGTGTACGTTGCTCTACTGTCTTGTTGGATATCTCTGCATGTCTCCTTTTGCTTCTATTAAATTGGCTTTCCCTTCTTGTACTACGTTTTTCTCCTTTGTTCTGTTTGTTAGTCGGGCACCATGAGAGCCGTAAATGGGTAGTATCATGAAAACCACCCCGGTCCATGTCCTAATCTGGACGACTGATGATTCATTCATCATTCAGATTAGGCAGGCAGAAAAATCAAACGTCAATCAGCCTGTGCAAATGGGTTTTTAATCTATGAACGACTGCCTCTTTACTGAGAATGGAGGTGCACTGGCAGGGATGATGGCCGGCAGTCTGCGCCTCCATTCCCTGAAGCGAAGTCGTCGTACACGAGTGGTGGGTGAATGTTTCCCTTCATTCTGATAGTGGCTGATTGACTGTGGTTCTAGGAGTCGGACCCGTAGCAACTAACTGGATTTTAGGAAGTTTTTTTTTTTTTTTGGAAGAAAACCGATTGTTTTCAACAGATGTCTCCCATGGGTGACAATTTGGCGTGTTCATATGTGTACAAGCGCCTTAATTCTGGGTGAAGGAGTCTTCTGGGCGAATACCACCGATGAGCTATCCATAGGATAGAGCTGCAATATCAGATTTAACAAAGGGTCTGCCGGTTCAGACCGCTGCTGATCGGCTGACTGGTGGTGGCCTAATTGAGTATTGCAGCTCTCCCATTCAGTTCAGGACCATACTGGGACATCGCCGAACAAGCAGCATTATGAGCTTCCTGGCTGCCAACAGCTTCTTTGAGTCAATCAGCTAGGGTCTAGACTGTGGGGTCTAAATGCACTGACATCGTGCAGTTTTTGTGCACAAGTCGCTAATCGCTGAATTCTAGCTTGCTAGAATCGAGCGATCAGCGAAGCAGGCTGTTATCAGCCGACTTCGCTGATAAGATTCTCTGTGCCTATGTCCTGCTGTAAACTCACAGCGGGGACACTAGCAGTCAGCCCTGAGAAGAATACAGCTGCTTGCTTATGCAAAACAGCTGTATTGTTCTATTAGCGGCCGCTGCTGTGTCCGCTCAGGCTACATAGCTCTATAGTAGCTAATTGGATACTATAAAGTATGCAAAGATGATCGCTCAAAACTGTCACTCAAAGTATCGTTTAGTGAGTTTTGAGTGATTATCTTTAAGTGTAAATGGGGTCTTGGGGGTGAACCCAGGGGCAATGTCTTCCATTACTAAACAATGACCCAAATGTTGAGTGCAGTTCTATGACTACAGGACATGATTCAGGACCTCTTTGCTGTGCCACCTACTTGTCTGTCCATCCCGCTCTGATGTATTTATATATTCCACCCATCGACTTGCATAATTGTCGGTGTATTTCTGGCACTCGTCATCGCTCTCGCTGTTACTGTGCTCTCTAGAACCTGCAGTGTCTTATTTCATTTATTCCTTTTGTATGTTTAGGTTGCTGTTTGTGCTTCCGTCTAATGCTGGCAAATCTAATCTCTCTCTGCTCTTCTCTATTTTTGTGTACGTCTTCTGCTTAAATGTCTTTTTTTAGTTTCTTCCATGGTTTTCGTCTGATCTTTTCTTTTGCGATCACTTGTCCCTTTTTTTTTCTTTTTTTTTTTTTTTTTATCATTTATTTGATTTCTTTAACAATCTGCAGGTTATCACTTCCCGGACTGGGCCTACAAGGCAGAGTCTAGCCCCGGCTCGCGGCAGATCCAGCTATGGCACTTCATCCTGGAGCTGCTGCAGAAGGAGGAGTTCCGTCACGTCATTGCCTGGCAGCAGGGAGAATACGGGGAGTTTGTCATCAAGGATCCAGATGAAGTGGCCCGGCTGTGGGGCCGCCGGAAATGTAAACCACAGATGAACTATGACAAGCTGAGCCGGGCACTCAGGTAAAAGACCCGGCTGGGAGATGCACATACACCGGCAACTGTTGAATGATCGTTCGGCCAATTATTTCCCACCACGTATGTGTGTTTAGGGAGTTAGAGCCCCTTTTATACTGAACGATGATGATTCGGATTCTCGCTAGAATCTGAACGATAATTGTTCCGTATAAATGCCAACGGTGACGGAACGATAATTCGTTAGTTCAGTTTCTACTAAGATAAAAATCAATCGATCAGCCTGTTTACTGTGAATGGAGGCGGGCGACCGGAGCGATCTCCAGCCCGCTACATTTTCATTCACAGGAGCAATTAACTCTCAGGTGACTGTCGGGCGCTGTGTAAAAGGACTGTAAGCTGCAGCCGGACTGCTCTGGTTCTCTTGCTGGCCAGGAACATGTAGCGTTAATTGATGCCTGACATTTCCAGTGTCATTACCAGAACAGTCGACCTGATTGGGAAATCACATGGCTTGCTATTAGTCACACTACACATAATGACATTGGGTGTGACTTCTTCAGGATTAGCATACTTGCTCACGAGAGAAATGTGTGTCCGAGTTCATACAGTCCCTGAATAATGCGGGGGAAATCATCTGCAATTAGCACAAAATTACGGCAAAACCTTTTTTTTTCTTCTTCTCGCTCTTTCTTCAAAATTGCAGCTGTAAATTAATTTGGCCTTAAAGATTAAAGAGGCCCTTCCAGTAGGAGAATTCCTGTCCATCTGTATCTGCCATTCCAGACGTTTGGGAACATCTGGGATGCATGCTATAGAATACTGTTTTTTGTTTTTTTTTCTCCATACCTCCACTTGAGCACAAAATGGGTTGTTTGCTTTGCATTCACAGCTAATGTCTAATATCCAAATCCGTCTTCCAATACTCCCTGATGCATCGCCTCCCACAGTCTTCGTGGATCCTGAAGAGATGTAGGCTGATCCCAGCTGTTCTCTGTGTGCTTGGTGCTAAACTAGTCGGTGCTGGCAGACACAGGAACGGGCTCTGTGCCTCAGGTGTTGGTGCTTCGCTTCCTGTAAACCACCCGATTTCTCAGCACTTTCATGCGGCACATCCACCTCTTCCTAATCAGATCCCAGAAGTTGTTCTGCATCCTGTAACTTCCTGGTATTTCAGGGGCCATAAAACTGCAGATACCGGTTAATCCGCTCAGATCGTCTTTGTTTTGTTTTTCCTCCTGGTGTTCAGGTTCCCACAGATGGTGACAGCCGCACATTGTATGAAAGTCTGGCACAAAACAGAGGAAAAACGTTTGATGCTTCCAGGCAACTTGGGACGTGCCGCTATGATGATGCGATCCAAAGTTTAACACACAAGCACTTTTGTGTATTTTTTTTTTTTTCTAACTAAAATCCTTTAACCTTCATTTAAGTAGCTATAGAAAAAGGCCATCAGTCATTTACAAGTGGAAGCCCCCTTTAAACCAATATTAGCAGGATAGGCCATTAATAATAGATCTGTGGGGGCCTGCCACCTAGGACTCCACCCATCAGCTGTTTGTTCGAGGTATTCAAACAAGCTGAATTTTGCAAGCAGCAGACGGCTCCATTCCCACTGTAGTGGCCAGGCTTGGTATTACAGGCCAAGTTCCCATTCACTTTAATGTGTTCTGGGCCTGCAATACCAAGCCTGGCCACTGCAGTGGGAATGGAGTTGTCTGCTTCCTGCGAAAATCTGATCAGTGCAGACAACCCTAACAAACAGCTGATTGGCAGCAGTCCCTGGTAACAGAAGGCTAGGTCATCAATGGTAGATCAACAGGATTCTGACAGGCAATCACAAGTTTTACAGCTGGACAGTTTCACAGAGGGTCATATCAGCCTTATGGTAGCCTTCAAAAGGCTAATTTTAAGAGTGTATATATTAATAATGAGAGACACCCTCAATAGTGGCTGCAGAAGTATCAGTTGCCCCAGTAGTGTTGGCTTTCCCCTCACCTTAGTGCCTCCAATAGTAAGTGACGAGTGGGAAACTAAGGAGTTAATCAGATCACATGTAATTGGTCCATGTGCTGTGTGTTTCACGAATGGCACAGGGAGCCACTGTAGCCTATGGGAGCTATTGAGGCGAATACGCTTTTCCACAGACTGAACTAAAAAGAAATTGTAGTGTTTCCTATTCCCATCCATGCAGACTGATGGCTAGGAGCCGCTGCAATGTGTGGGCTCCAAGCAGCTCTGACAGCGCACAGGCCGGTCTCTGCACGCTGCATGTTGTGCCAGAGCTCAGGTGCAGCATGCATACAGCGATGTGACTCCAGCCTATTGGCATCCTACTGCCACATAGGGCTTATTCACTCAGGTGAGTTTTCATTCTCCAAGTTCTGCCAGATTGCAATATCGACAAACTTGCACATGAAAACACATTCATTTAAATCCTTCACAGGAACAATTGTGTTCGTTTCCTTCACAAACGTAAAGGTTCTTGAGTGATATCGGTCTGAGTGTCTTGTGCAGATATTGCACTCGCCTGTGTGAATGCACCCTCAGGAGGCCGCAGAATATAAGCAGTTCCAAAGAAGCCAAAAAGCAGTCACTACTGGCCACCTAAGGGGTTCTATTCATTAGGGGTTAGTTTTATTACTAGGTATAATCCAAACAGTCTGGATAATCTGCCCAGAGCTGCACTGGAATAAGGGATATTAAGAAAACCTGTCCTGACTCTTTTTTTTTTTTTTTTTACGCTACCAGTGAGTTTTTTGTTTCCCCCCCCCCCCCCTATAACCATCCATAATATCTGATGCAGGAGGATTCAGAAAGGATGGTGCAAAAGTTAAGCTGATTTTAGAGCGATTTCCAGAAAAACTGCTAATAAACAATAAAGGTACCTTTTTACTAATACGTCAGTTGATGTACAACAGCCAGAATGATGCGAGAAGATTCCCTTTAAATACTTGCGCCATAAGGTAGTACTTGTCACACAGCAGACCTATGACTGCCATCAGTGCATCTGCAGGCTGGCCACGCCCATCCCAACCTCAAGCCAATGATAGCTCTCTATGCACAGTAATAGGCAGCTGCCAATCAGAGGCTGGAGGTTGCTAGCCTGCAGCGTATGGATATCCCGGACTACTTTAAGTAGTCCCCTAAGCATCTGCTGCAACGGACAAAATGCAGATTTCTCCCACATCAGACGACATCACTGGAATCGGTGAGACTGTCACCACCTTATTCTGCCCTTTACAGATATTCAGTTTGGGTGCCGTTGTGACCCAGCGGTAGTCCAGTTGTGGCCAGAGACTTCCCACCATATCCTGTTATCCATTCCACTGCAGCGGAGATCTGGTGTCACCATTGCCGCCCACATTGAACATCTAACATTTTGGCTTATTGTAGGTCAATTCATGTATACAGAAATCTGCTTTCCTCTTGCACCGTTTCTTACTCGCCCCGTGGACAATGTATCGGCTCTCATGTGCCTGTTTGCTGAACTAACAGAACTTCTAACTAAGAGTGTGATGTTGCTGCGGGCGCCTCCCCCTTCCTCCTTTCCCAGAGTGAAGCTGAGCCGTAAACCGGATTTAGTTGTGTGCAGAGCGTTGTCTGAGACCCCTCCGGGCTCTTCTAATCGCACATGTTTTCTGCTGATAGCATCCAGGGTCCTTGCTGTGCAGACAAGCCGCTTCCTCTCGTTCTTCCTTGCCGTGCAGGCCGGCCCGTCCTGGTATCTGCCCTGCGCACACAGGGCGTGTGGACTTTGTCAGCCCCATACAGCTGATTTGTGGAGGCAGAGTTCATTGGGCGCTGTTTATAAGCAATGAATGCAGCAGAAATGGCTCCTTATATACCTCTTTCAGATAATTAAAAAAGGGGGAGGGGCTATTGTATAATAGACTTGACACTTGGAGCACTAACTTCCTAGACAATGTATGCTCATCGAATAGCCTGTGTTACTCATCAGTCTTGCAGTATTCTTTCATCAAAATGTAGTTGCAGTAGTAAACCAATTTTTAAAGTGGCTGCCTCTAGGGGCCTCCTTTCCAGCAAATCCCGCAATCCGCTGCATGTTACCGTGTTTCCCTGAAAATAAGCCCTACCCCATCAGAGCCCCCCCCCCGTGCCTATTTTGGGGTAAAAATTAATATAAGACAGTCTTATTTTCAGTGAAAACACAGTAGGTATTGAGATTCTCTAGTTACTTGGATGCTAGTACTCTGGGGGGAGGTGGTGTGGGATTTTTATCTTGACAGGTCCAGGTATCTTGCACTCAGATACTGACAGAACTGCAGACAGTGTCTACAGTCTCCACAATTTCTTCCACCCCTGCTGTTTGTGTCTGTATAAATTATATTGGGCTTACCCACCATTTGACCAGAATGTCTCTAAATGCCTGGTCAGCCTAAAAAATCAGAGGGGCGGTCATTCTGATACTGCCTCACTAATAGGACCAAACACAGAGCAATGCAGCATGGGACGTTGGGGAAAGGAGTACAGGACAGTGAACTACTGGCAGAATGATTGGCTTGCTCCCTGCATGAAAGTGGATTGCAACAGAAACATGCAGAGGACCACCTGACAATCAGAACTTGGACATAAAGTGGGTGCAAACAGCAGCAAATGAGAAGAGGGTAGGGTGAACCTGCGGGGGTTTAGAAAACGTGATAAACTTTAATATATGCAAAATATATTTCAGCCCAATGTGTAGACGGGCCGGCGGAGGTCTTACTAACGTGTGTTCTCCATTACAGATATTACTACAACAAAAGGATCTTGCATAAAACGAAGGGGAAGAGGTTTACCTACAAGTTTAACTTCAACAAGCTGGTCATGCCCAACTACCCATTCATCAATATCAGGCCCAACGGTAAGATCATGGCAGAGCTGCTAGCAGTAAAAGGGATTTTTAGAACTTTTTTGCTGTTGTCCCATTTACATGGCCCGAACACTGGTTCCCGATCGTTGTCCTGTGTAAACCTGCCCTGCGAGCCGCCAGCAAACGCCCCTTACTTATTCATCGCGTCTTTTATGGAGGCTTAAAAATAGTTTGAGAGCTGCACATCTCCTCGTGTAAATGGGATGTACTGCTGATAGTTCGCCCCCATTATCATATTATAGGGGTTGTACCAAGATAGACTTGTGTCCTCTATCCCGTTACCCAGTCTTTCACCATGCAGGCTTGCTGCACCCCACAGTGAGGAGGAGACTTGAATGACGCTATGGCCACGCACAAGTGTTGCCATTGCCTTCCTTTCAATGGGGCTGACTGAGATGGCTGAGCGCTTTGTTCTCGGTTATTTCTGTCAACCTCCTTGAGCGGCTGTCCCTTTTAATCTGACGTCACTGTGGGTGGTGGGAGAAGTTCCTTTGCAATGACGAGGGGAACACCGGACTACTGTTCTTTCGATCAATGGGGCTGTCAGTGGTGAGACCGGCCCCCCCAGTTGTGTGCTAAGCTATTTTCTGCAGGAAGCATATGTCTCCGTTCACACAGCAGTGGCCAGGTCTGATATTGCAGGCAAAGACCCCATTGAAGTGAATAGGAACTTACAGTGGTAAGGCTTGGTATTGCAGGCAGTGAGAACCGGGCTTCCTGCAGACATTGACCTGGCAAGTGGCAGGGGTCCACTGCCTAGGAGTCCTGCCAATCTACATTCGATGGCTTGTCCTAAGGATAGGCCTTCACTATTTTAGAACTGGACAGCCCCTTGAATATGTCTTGGCACCACTGCTAATTAGGTGACTGAAGGCTGCGGACTTTTCATTGGATACCGGGCACAGCACCATACATCCGGTAGTGGCTATGCCTGTTACTGCAGCTGAGTTTTGCTCACTTGAAATGAGTTGCACTTGTAGTAGCAGGCGGCATTGTTACCACATGTATGCGGCGCTGCGCAAGGTACGTTGTCACCCACCGCTCCTAGAAACTGAATCAATCTTATTTCCTGCAAGAAAGTGGCTTCTAGCGCGGGTGACGTGACATCAGACGAGGTCGGACGGGTCCTGAACTGTCGCTGCCTCGGCCTGCTTTTGTGAAAGCAAAACTTTTTGCTGGTATTGTGCAATCCTCCTCTTGCTACATAAATCAAACACCGCGTTCCTTATTGGCGTGCCGGTAGCCATTGACTTCTCCTTTTGTAATTCCGTGAATCACGACGGAATTTCCCTGTGATCAGATTCTAAGTATTGTGAATGTTACCAGCAAACCTGCCTGCGGGGTTACAGATGACAAGAGGGGGTTTTTAATGCATTCTATCGCTTTATTCCGGTGATCATCAGATGAATTCTCTAACTGGGGTAGATCTGCAGCTCCAGGGTTTATATAGATGTTCTTGTGGGTCTTTCTGCTTTCCTGCCATGGGCAGAACGCGCAGGAAACACAACCTTAAGGAAGGAGCGAAAATTCCGGTTTCAATTCTGCTCTCTGCAACAGCTGCTGAACAGAATGTAATCTGAACCCTGTACTTTTACCTATTTTACATCTTTTTGCCCTTTTTTATTGAGGTCTGTTAAATATTTATAGGCCCGTTATCCACTACACAGCGCCCCCAACTGTAGGAAGTAATGCAACTGCAGCAGCAGTCAAACTGGTGGTCCCATTGGCCTGAGGCAAGTTCTAAAACCTGATGCTGCTTTGCAAGTGTTAGAAAAGTGTTTTATGTGCGCAGAACTTATTTTTAAGGGCTCATCCAGGCAGTCAACTGATAAAAGCCATAATGACTTGTGAACCAATGATCCTTGTGATCCTTGTCTCTTAACAGGCTAACATGGGACATACAAAGTGCAGGGTCGATGTCCGTATGCTGTATACTTGGACGCAACTTGCATACCTCTGTCTGAATGTGGCCCAAAGGGAATCTGTCAATTTCTATGAGCCCTTTAATTTTGTTAAAGAAGGAAATGTTCAAAATGTGTATGTATGTGTATATATATATATATATATAAATTTTTTTATTTTTTTTTGCCATCCTTCCTGTTCCTTCACAATGTCGCCGCTTGTTGCGTGCATCAAACTCCTTGAGCGCACGCACGTTATGAGAGGCCATTATGTGCGTGTTTTCAAGGCGTCTGCTGCGTGCAGCAAGCAGTAGCCTTGCAGGGTAACAGAGGCAAGTGTGCATAAAAATCGGACCTGTTGACTTGGTGCCCCAACCATTATACTCCTATAATAAATGGGCTCATAGGAGCCAACGGATTCTCTTTAAAAGAAAGTTCATACTTGGGTATTTCAGCTTAAAGGTCACCAACGCTCTCAAAGCAGGATCACAATTTTTCTTGTTGGTGATCTTTACTGAACTTTTCAAGGCTCGAGCCGCTTTCACACGGCCGAGAAAATCGTGTGAGATTTGTGCGTTACGAGGCGACGATTACGTGTCCCATTCTCTTCAATGGAGTTCTATACATGTCCTCTCTCTTCGCGTTCCTTGAAGCACATTGCCCAATGATTTCAATGGGACCTTTTACTGCCTCGCATGCCATACAAGTGTGATGCAAGGTTTCCCTTTGAAATCAATGGGCAACCCTTCTGATCAGCTATTGCATTCAGAACTCGCGCAAAAGGATTGGAGCTTCACAAATGCGGTTTTGGTTTTGCCTGAAAACCACCTTGTATCTGTGGGAAAATCACATAAGCTGATATCGGGCAGAGTTTCACAGCTGCGCTTGCCCATGTGTAGGTAGCCTAAGGGGGGTAACAATTGAGCATTAGAATGTTAAAGGGGATACAAAGACTTTAAAAATTGCAGGTCTGTCCTCGGGATTCTCTATTACATGATTGGACAGGGAATTTAGCAGATCTGTCCCATACCACCCCCTCTCCACAGACAGACATTCGTCTGGCTACAAGTGGCTTCCCCTGGAAAATGGTTCTATTAACAGGGCTTAGAGAAGCACCCAGATTCCTGTGTCAGGTTTCATTTAGTGCGGTAGCAAATTTAGGCTCCGAGCGGGGGGGTTAGTGTTGAGATGTGGGGGATCGCTGGTGGTCTGCAATACAGGGTTTGCAGGAAAACACATAGACTTCAATTCTGCAGAAGAATGAGCAGACGACACCGGCATTACAGAAGTGTGAAAATCCACAGAAAAGTCTCCTGCCTTTAATATATGTATAGCGGACTGTGTATATGTTAGTGTCCAGAGGGCTGCATTCACCCAACATGGGCAGAGTGGCCTATGGGCCTCATTGAGCTGCATGCATTCGAATCCTGTGTTTTGGGGTTCTCCACCCTTTGTGTTTTTGTGATGGAGATCCTACGGGTAATGCATTTCTGTATATCTGTATAGGGGTATAGGTTGGGAGTATATACCTCTCCATAAAGCGACTCATAGAAACTAATAAATTGCATAAAAAATAGGTTCTATTGGCCTAGAACTACATGTAGTAAGGTATACCAATATAACGGCGTCAACAGTTTACCTGCAGTCCAGCTCAGAAAAAAGCTTTGCCGAAACCTGTTAAGTATGCCGGACCCTAGCTCACAGGTGGTATATAACGCTCTTGGTTCTGTTTCTATTGGTATACCTCCCTGCACAAACTTTTATAGCTCCTTGGACCAGTTTTGATGCATTGCATTATTTTATATCTGCTGCTAGCTTTCTTCATCTTGGACTCTGTGGTGCCAACGGGGTTCAAGGTGCAGTTCAATATTTACATAGGAGAGTCATTGGAGGCGGACGTCCTATTATGTGCTGTAGACTAGAGGCTTTGGTTGCCTTATTAAAGGCTATATATTTTGAAGGTTCTCTTTTGGCATTTTTGTAGGTTTTCGTAGTCAAATTTTAAAGGGAGCATGTCACCAGGTTCCCACTGTGCGAATTGCGGGCTACATGAACCGGGGGCATGTATGTACATTGCTGGGTCTTGTACCGCAGTGTTACAGAATAAACCTACTTTGAAGATCCACTCCAGACAAATCTCAGTCATGGGCTGGAGTTGCGCCAGCCTTGTCCCGCCTGCATCATCTAGCCTGACCGTCATCTCCCAATATGCAAGCCAAGCGGTCATTCCTGATAATCCGGGCAGGAAGAGGCCGCAGCCGCACCACCCAGATGATTCCAAGCTCTGCTTCAAGTAGATCTTCAAAGGGTTTTATGATCTGCTGCAGCGAAAAACCTACATGGCAGCAATGTGCTTACCTGTCCCAGGTTCGACTAGGAAGATGAAACCATGCTGGAAGGCAGCATTCCTGCAAGCCAATGTCGGACTTGTTAACAAGCCTTGTATCATTGACTGGGACTAGAATGGGATGAAACTGAATGGCTTTTCTTATATATATGACCTGTGTGAATTCCTCCTTGGCTCTAGGACTTTCCTTACCTTCTTCTGAAGTTCTGGTTTACATCCTCTCCATCTTTCTTACAGGTGCCGTTCCTCAGAGTGCCCCGCCGGTCCCTTCAGCCTCATCGCACTTCCACTTCTCATTAGATTCCCCCAATGAAGATGGGCACGGGAATCCTTTTACTGGAAGCTCCTCTGCACAGTCCAGCAGGGAATCCTTAAATGACATCAATGAGCGGAAACCAATTCCTTCAGAGCCTGAAGATCTTCACACAGAGTGGCGTCGGGGCGCAGACCACATGTCTTCCCGAAATACTGTCGGCTCAGCTCCTCATGGCCTCCAAAAGCATAAATCTGATCTCATGCTTCCAGTTTTTTCAATGCCTGGCATGTACCCAGATGCCCACAGTCCCTTTGCTGTCTCTCCGCTCCCTGGGCGTGGAGGACTAATGAGCATGCCCATCTCACCTGCCTTGTCCCTGACTCCAACAGTCTTCTCTTACAGTCCTTCACCTGGACTCAGCCCAGCTTTCCAAAGCGGCAGCTGCTTTAACTTCAACCCAGAAGAAATGAAACACTACCTGCAGGCCCAAGCCTGCTCCGTCTTTAACTACCACCTAAGTCCACGGACTGTACCAAGATTTCCCAATTTCATGATGCCGCCACCTCATCGTCCCTACCCACCTGAAGAGCAGCAATCTTTCGCCATTAAGCTGCAGCCACCTCCGATGGGACGCAAGAATAAAGATCGTCCGCAGAGCTCTGAGGAGAAGCGCCCAGCTCCCCTCCAACTTCCTCTCCCGCCTGTGAAAGTTGAACCGGTGTCTGATGAAGATGACCTCCTTTCTGACGAGGAGCTAGATTGCCCAAACACCGAAAAAGTCACCTCCGAATCTGAGCCAGAAACCCTTTCTCCAAATCTGGACACCGAGAAGGGCCACACTTTTGTCAGACCCGCAGCTCCTTCCTGGCCACAGTTCTCCACCTCCTCAGCTAAGTTTAATTTCCCTAAAGAGTGTACAGAAGGTCCGGCCAACGCCGGTGAGAAAGCGGTGAAAGACTCTCCAATCGAAACCGCTGTGGTCGAAAAGAAGGAGGACTCTCTGCCACCAAAGCTGCGTCTTAAGCGTCTCTGGAACGGGGATCGGCAGGCGGAAATGGTTGAGGATAGAGAGTGCAGAAAAGTTAGCTGCATCATCAACGGCTGCCGCTCCTCCGAGCTGACGGTAGAAACAAACGCTGTCGCCGCGGCAGCCGACTCCTAGTACTGGAACGCGATACTGCAATTTTTTTTTTTATGTATTATCCTATTTATGTGGCATTGCTGCAGAAAGGGGAGAGGTAGTAAGTTTTGTTTCATCAATTCCCAGACTTCCTTTTTACATTGCAGGTGATTTACTAAAAAAAATATATATATACTTTTTTATTGCTTGTGAGGTTTCAGGGAAAACATTACCTCTTATATGTCAAAGGGGTGCTTTATCTTCCTGGTTTTTTTTTTATATATTAATTTTTGCCCCCCCTATATGGTGACATCCATAGCTAATTTTTGACCTCCACCCAACACCCACTAAAGAGAGGAGAGGTGTTGCATTCTATGAAATTGCCCCAAAGGTTTGGCATACGGGTCGCTATTGTATTCAGGGTTTCTGCACTCCTAACAAAGTGTTTTTTGTTTTTTCATAAAGTGGGGGGGCGGGGGGGGGGATTAAACAAGGGCAGGTGTTTGTTTTTTTTTTTGTTTTTTTTTTAAATTGGAAAACCTGACGCTACAACATAGGTTGTAGGGACTAGAGCACGGTGTGAGATTACGAGTGGGAGTGAATGAAGTTGTCTTCAGACTATATTTTCGCCCCCGACCCTCTTGTGATGTCATGGGTAAGAAGACTTATTTTTATACACGGAAAGTCACTATTTTACAGGGCGAAGCTTAAAGCGGCAGTACTGTTTCTCGCGGACGAGTAGCTCTTGCTATAGAAGGTTAATGATGGTCTGTATGGCTTCTGCACCAGCAATCCCCGTTCCGTAAACATTATATGCATGGTCAAACAATCAGGAATAGACAAATCTATCCCTGCATAGTAACAGCAGGATGTGGAACTTGTGGTTTCATGACCTACAGGAAGCAGACTTGAGAACGCAGGAAGTTTGGGGAAATTAAAACACACAATCTGCACATGTTCAGCAGCTTCAGCTCTTCTCACTTTGTCGTCTGATAGCATTTCCTTAATTTCCTTTTTGTGACGTTCGTGCATTCCTGACAATTAGAAGACTTGGCATTTCAAGGGGTATTTCCCATCTCAGGAATCCTATTTCAATGCGGTCACCCAGAAGATGGGTCCCTGGCGATCACCTGATCGCCCAGCTCACGTATTCACGCCGAGCCGATATACGTTGTCCTCGTGTGCAGGGGGAGGGGGGGATGGAAGAGCCAGGAGCAGGAACTGAGCTCCCGCCCCCTCTCTGCCTCCTCTCCACCCCTCTGCACTATTTGTAATGGGGAGAGGCGGGACAGGGGTGGGGCTAATTCTCAAAACTTAGCCCCGCCTCTCATTGCAAATAGTGCAGAGGGGTGGAGAGGAGGCAGAGAGGGGGCGGGAGCTCAGTTCCTGCTCCTGGCTCTTCCATTCCCCCCCAAAAGAACATACTAGAAACTCCCCTCCCTCCATTTAAAGGGATTCTCCACCCCAGCCTATTGTGTGATCCGCAACCTCAGGGGTTGAGGCTGTTTTTACAGTAACGTTGGGACATTGACACAAATATCGTTCAGCGATAGTTGATACTATTGATTATTGTAAAATATCAGTGGAAAACTATCGATATATCGACTTTTTTAAATGCTGTATAAAAATAAAAACTGGTCTAGGGTTAATTAAGCAACACAATCAAGAAAAAAAATAGCTTTTGTTTTAAAACTTTAAACTGTTGAATTTCTTAACTATTAATATAATGAAAATATATTAAAGTTACAAATGAAAATAAAAAATGACAGATGACACAATTAAAATGAGGTATATGAAAAGTTTTTTTTTTTGTTTTTTTTTTTATCATTGGCCCCCATCTAATGAGCCAAGAAATATTAATTCGCTTGCACGCTCTCCCTTCGAGCAGGCATAATTTCACCAACTTTTGAAAACATTAGCAACTACAGAAAGATATCTTCTACCAAGCTGGTACAGATTGGAGTGGGGTGGACATGTTTCCCTCCATATCTTAAAAGGATTGTCTCCTAAACGACCTGGGGGTCATTTTTAAGTACAAAGAAAGTTCTGATGGTGTTTCATCTAACGTTCTTCGTTTTTTTGAAGTGCCAGGTCTCCTCTACATCCTCTGAGCGCTCCTCAGAATCCGAAGATCACTGAGGTCCACAGCTAACATGTTTAATATTCCGACAGTGCTAGTCTTCGCAGCAGAATCCCTGAAGTATGCATCTTTGAACCTTGGGTCAAGAATAGTACCCAACGCCAATATTGATGCATACTCTAGTTTCCCAAAACGTTTCGCCATTTCTTTATATATATATATATATATATATATATATATATATATATATATATATATAATATATTCGATTTTAAGCGTTTCTGCCATTTAGAAAGCATTGCCCACAGCCATCGCGTTGGATGCAAGCGCTCAGAGCCTCGTCTAATGCGATGAACAAACACATGTGGAAAAGGGGCCGAAGACCGCACTTTTTCTGAGTCGTTTTGCCTGGAGCAAACCATATTGGTGACAAAGGGTCACCTCACACTTTCCAAAAGTATCTAGAACTTGTTAATAAGTTCATTAGTGCCTCGAGCAAAACTACATCCTGACCCAACACAAAGGAAATCTGGTCACTAGATCACAAGACACGTTCCTTTACAAAAATCGATATATTGCCTTAAACTATCGGTTACCGATATATTGGACGTAATATCGATGAAAGAGATCGCCAAAGCATTAGCGATATTTCGATGTATCTGTTTTCGATGTCCCAGCCTTATTTTATAGTAGACGCTTGTTGGAGAACTTCTGAGAGTATTTTGTCCTTCATAGGTTTCCCCTCGAATGATGGGTTATACTTCACTGAACATGCACTTTGTCCCAGCGCACTTCTGCCACACTTGGGCATTTCTTTAGGTTTCTGCCCACCTTGGTTCGTATGTAACGAACGCTTTCCAATCTTTCTGCGTAAAGTTTGTAGACCTGAGCTTGACAACTTGGTGCCCCTCCATCTCCAGAGCTTGCAGTACGGGGACTGCCTTTACTGGTCAGGCTAGTTCACCAAAGGATCTACTTGCGTCTATATTAACCCTTTGCACTCCAATTCTAGATTCAGGGTTTCCTAGGGGGCTTTGTCTTTCTGCCATTATACAATGGCGCCATCTGCTGGCTAGAGCCAGTACTGTGGTATACATCGGAGCTGTACAGCCTTCAATCAGAATGTCTTTAGACGTCAGACAGTGGATTGGAAAGGGTTAATGTTCTTGTTCCTACTTAAAGGCGTGTGCGCTTGTGATTCATTTAAGACTTTCCTCAACCAATGCGGCTATAAATCTGATCTCTATTTGTGTGATTTCCGCCGCTAATTAGACCTAGAGAAATGGATTACCTTCCGGGTGCGTGTTTATTTCTTTTGTTGTGCGCAACTCTACAAAGCATTAGTTTCCACTGCCACATCCAAGAATGTAGTCTAACCTGTCCTGGTAAGAATGTGCCCCACCGTCTCTTCTGTGTCGACTGATTGCCTGCAATCGATTCTTTCCTCTAGGACTTCTCAGAATGCTGCATGACTTGCGGTTTTCTCCTGTTTAAGCTTGTTCTCCTTTACGCTTCCCTTTTCTGTTTCCATTTTTCCAAAAAATGAAACAAAAAAAATCACAGTGCCTCCTGGATGGTAATTGCATCCATCATATTCCATTCATTCTTAGACTGCATTTTTTTTTTTTATTTCCCACCTAAATGGCATTCATCCTTTGCCCCTCCCCAATGAGAACTGCACCCCTGCAAGTGTACCGGCTGTACAAAATAAGGGCCAGTTCTATAAAAAAAAAAAAAGGCATTGTAAAGAGCGAAGGGTTCCCAGTGATCAGCTGTGATCTGTGAGGAATCGAAAGCGGCAAGTGTTCAATTTCCCTGCTCTGCCCCCACAGGAGAAACTAGGTATTACACTGTTAATATTTTAACTCTACGATGCGTGCTGTACAATTTTTGGATAATATGCAAAGTGCACACAATTCAAAAAAAAAATTGTAGAATTAACTGTCCATCTAATTCACGTGTGTGTGCAGAGTCAGATGCTTGTTTGTAGCTGGGTGCTGAATCGGAAAACCCATTTGATCCTACATGACTATCGTTTAACAATCTGCTTATAGGTTTAATGGAATGCTGGGCTTATACATTTGTACACTTCTACCAATGCATTAGTAGTACTGCTGCCTTAATCTTCACAGGTCCACCTTGTTTTTGTCTATAAGCAGGAAAAAATGGTGGGTTTGGTTATTTTCTCAGTATTACAAGGTGACTGGTTCTGCCAGGACAGGGGAAAACCATCACTTTATATCTGCTAGGAAGTGACTTCCACTTTCTCTTGAAAAGTTCACGGCAAGATAGTATCCACCTACTTGTAAACTGAATTACACACAATATTTACCCCCCCCCCCCCCCCCCAACCCTATCCCAAGTGCCAGGTTAATCTAGATGCTGCTTTTTATGACCGATGTAGGCTTGCTATATTGTATTATACAGTGTGTTAGTTGATATTAATAAGTTATCATTTTACTTTGTAAAAAAAAATGGGTGAGAATTAAGAAAAGTAGCCTTTTTCGCAGTGGGATTTGCACATCCTCCCAATGAAAACTTCCTCCTATTTCAGGGATTTCTCAGGGCCTCTGACACTGGACCTGCCGGTAGCGGCCAGGTTGCATTTTGTTTTCTAAATGCATGCATGCAAAGGCTCTGAACTTAAACATTGTCTAGAACAAAGAGCCCCCTCTAGTGTTAAGTTGCAATTGCAACAGGTTTAAAAAAAAAAAGCGGGTGAACAATATCCTCTTAACCCCTTATTAAAGGGAACCTGTCACATCCTAGACACATCCTAAACTAAGTTATGGTGCTTATAGGATGCTCCCTGTCCTATAAGGATCTGACAGTCCATTTAAAAGTTGGGGTTGGATGTAAATTTTTTTTTCCAAACTTTTTGATAAGTGCCAAATATTTAAGTAAGAGTGATGCAATGCACATTGGTGTGTTGTATATATGAACACTAAATGGACAATCAACCAAGTAGTATGGAGTAATGGTGTACAAAGCATTAAACTGTGTTCAAAGCACATGTGTATAAGACTTTGGTATATTAAGTCATAGACTGAACATGAGTCAAAAATGTGATGCAGCAGCCAAAAAGGCAAACCCAATTCTGGCATGTATTAAGAGAAGCATAGAGTCTAGGTCACGTGAGGTCATTATCCCCCTCTACTCTTCCTTAGTCAGACCTCATCTGGAATACTGGGTCCAATTCTGGGCACCACACTCGAAAAAAAGACCTCTACAAACTGAAGCAAGTGCAGAGAAGAGTTACCAAGGTGGTGAGCGGTCTGTAAATCATGTCCTATGAGGAACGGTTAAAGGATCTGGGAATGTTTAGCTTGCAGAAGAGAAGGCTGAGAGGAGACTTAATAGTGGTCTGCAAATATCTGAAGGGCTGTCACAGTGCAGAGGGATTAGGAAGAACTAGAAGCAATGGGATGAAACAAACGGATGAGTCACAGATTAGATATTAGACAGTGAGGGTGATCAATGAGTGGAACAGGTTACCATTGGAGGTGGGTGAGTTCTCCTTCAATGGAAGTCTTCAGAGGCTGGACAGACATCTGTCTGGGATGACTTGGTGAATCCTGCACTGAGCAGGGGGTTGGCCCCGATAGCCCTGGAGGTCCTTTCCAACCATTCTAAGATTCTATGTCTTGGGTTTCCGCAAGTCAGATGACCACCTCAACAGATCATTGGATTGGGCCATCACTGATTTTCTGTACGATGTACTGTGGTGCTCTGTTTAATGCCTGATCCCTTTTGACATCGCTCAGAGCTTCAGTTGTGGAAGATTCTAAGCAGTATCCAATACTTTCACTAACCAATTAATGGGTTTAAGCCCTAGGACTCGACCAATGCAGTCATCTGACACATTAGAAGGCTGGACTCTCCCATTATGTGCTCAAATACGTACTGGAACCTCTTCAAGGTTACTTCTGTGGAAGGTTAATAGAAGGCACTATTTTATGGTGACATGCCACAGAATTTATGAAACCTTAGACCTTGGTAAATTGGTTCCCTTTTTATTCTTCAAAAGGTCTCATTGGTGTCTGTGACTATTGGGATGGAACGTAGGGTTATAAACAGTTGACTTGCATTGACGGGGGGACGAGGGGAGTTTTGAATGATTTTTGAATGATTAATTTTTGATCATCTGCCTTTGAAGACAAAATGTCTGCCTCTTTGGTTTACAACATAATAACCAGCCTCACTGTTTTGTCATAGCGCCATCTGGAGGCACCACTCCTCACTGAAGCCTCTTAACACTTGGTTGATTGTCTGGTTTCTTAATTCCAGCATTGCTTTTGATTACAGTGTTGGATTATTTTTTTTCCCTTTGGACTTTTTATAGGTATTTTATAATATGCCCCTCCCCCATCCTCCTAGATATTTAGCATTTTATGCTGAGGTGGCAATTAATGTATGCGCCCCCTTAGACTGAAGTGGGGGAGTTTCTGTACATAAATGTATACTAGCTAATCTGTGCAGTGCCTTTAGACGTTCCAATTTCTCTTTAAAAACACAACTTTTTTGGCATATATATTATATATATGATGTAATGTTATATAGAAATATATGTATAATATACATATTTTCCCAGGGGTATGTGATAGCTCTGTATTTTGTATAAAATTTGAAAGTAAAAGTATTTTACCTCAAATTTTAAGATTTTGGAAAAGTTAAATAAAAATTTCCCTTTTCATTAAAATGTTGAAACTGTTTGGTTTTCCTTCTGGTCTTGATATTTATTTTATTTTTTTTTGTGCTTTTTTGTTTTTTTTGTTTGGCCCCCTTTTTGAGGTGTTCATTAACAGGCTCAAATGGTCCACTTACGATTTGGGTGGACGCGGTGCAAAAAACTGGTGGAACAACGCTGAGGTCAAAGGCTGAAAATGGTGTCAGGGACTGAAGGTGCACTATGATGTTGGAGGTGCGACCTACCCGTTATACCCCACACAGATATAGGCGTGGAGAGACCAGGATTGTGTAACACATACTGGTACAAGGGCCTGACCTTCCAGAGCTGGAGTTATATTGACAAAAGGAATACGATCCAACTCTTTTATATACACGCCAGCAGTAAACCCTGTTTTTGAGCACAAGGCCCCTTCAGTTGTGCTGGGATAGAGTTGTGATCAGGCTTGGCTGTACACGAAGGATCAGCATGGTGTGGAGCGCCAAGTGGTCGCATGGAGAGGTGGAAGTCTCTCAGACGTAAAGGCAAACTGTCACGTTTTTGCAATGCAATCCACAAACCTTTTACCTGCTGCTAATGAGACTTCCTGATTGTTGATTTGCATTGTAAAAACTTGACATTCCCTTTAAGAAGGGGTCTTGTACTCTGAAACGTGTTCTTGCAAGTTTTCATACGAATAAAGAGAAGTTGGGTTTTATTTCTTTTGCCCATTCAATTTTGGCTCTGGAGGGTCATTTCTTTTTTCTATACTTTACATTTTGGGGGCTAAGGACCTCTATTTTACAAGGGAAAAGTATTGAGCGCTGATGAGCCAAACTTCTTCTTGCATGACGCAATGACCCTTAAATCACATGAATGGTTCACAAACTCTGGGTCAGTTCTCAAAATATTTAATTGAATCGGACTTTAAGATTTTGGCTACCCATATGATTCTTGGGTGACTCATGGCCACTATTCCTCCTGAATACTTGAAGATTTGTAGGCCGTCCCACGTGAGGTCCTCGACATCAGAAAAGCCTGTAGGCGTCATTCCATGCCAAATTATCGCAGCTCTAACCTGACCATCTCAGGCCTTCGTGAAACTTGGTAGGATGCTGGAGAGCGTAAAGTAACCTAACAGTTGTAAGACTGTGGCCTTACGTGATACATGGAACTCGTACAGCAGGGGGTCGAACAGGAAAAAAATGTGATGTCTATGCTTACCAGGTCAACAAAAAACTTTCATTTTCTACATGTGGTAGAACTTTCATCTAGTGCTCGTTTTGAAGCTAATGGAGCACGCTTCATAAAGAATAATGTATTGTAAAACAAGTCGGGTTTTTTAGTAGTTTTTTTTATTTCAAGGTTACATGATGTAAACGTGGAGCTTGGATATCTAGAAAGTGTGTTCCGTTTTTTGGGGAATAAAGTGTATAATAAAACTGGTGTAAAGTGAGATGGCTTTGGGAACAGTGTTTTTTTAAAAAAAAAAAAACTATTCAGGAAGTTACTTTTATAGCATATTTCTAGAGCAAATCATGCCAGTCAGCGGCTGCAGAAACAAAGTCTTGGAGGTGCATTAAGAGGTATAGGGGCGAGGGACGAGAACATTTATCCTCCCACTATATAAGGCACTAGTCAGGCCCCACATGGAATACTGCGCACAGTTCTGGTCACTCAGGAAAGATGTTAGTGCTTGAGGGGGTTCAAAAAAGGGCAATTTTTAAAAAAAAGTGGAAATGGGAGGCCTGGAATACCCAGAGAGGCATCAAAATTGGCATTCACCCTGGAAAAAAGACAATTAAGGGGCGATCAAATAACTGTATAAATACATTGAGGTATAAAACATGGATTTCTCCCGTGATCTGTTACCGTTGCCGTCCTGGGTATAAAAAGGGTATCCCCTATGTATAGAAGAAAGGTTTCATCACCAATACAGAAGGGGTTCTTTACTGTAAGAGCAGTGAGGCTGTGAAACACGCTGCCTGAGGATGTGGTGATGACAAAATAGATGGGAGCTATATTACAGGATATAGACATTACTAACCAGTGGGGTTGTCGATCCGGGTCTTGAAGTCAGGTAGGAACTTTCAAATGTTGATCCAGGGATTATTCTGACTGCCATTATGGAGTTAGGAAGGACTTTTCTTCCCCCAAATATGCTGAATTGGCTTCTGCCTTATTGGGGATTTTTTTTGCCTTCCTCTGGATCAAGAAGGTGGGGGTGGAAACAGGCTGAACTAGATGGACATTGCCTCCCTTCATCCTATGTTCTCAGCCGTGCTTTATCTCTGTATCAGTCGTGGTATATAGGTTTGCCAGTTGCTGTACATCGATCAACCTTTAGTAAGAACTTGTTTTCTTGGAATGTGCCATATGTTTGGCGGCTGAGGATACACATACGATGGAGATGGACCACTGGGGTGTAGAAAACCGATTAAAGCCTCCTGTAATGTTTCAGTCAGTCATATGACAGTAAAGTGTGATTGTTCTCGGTACGAAAAAACAGGTAATGTTGTAGGTTATATACCTTTTTAATGGTTAACAAAAAATACATGATGTTACAGCAAGCTTTCAGGTTCTTTCTTATCAACCCTTCATCAGGCTAAAATTAAACTGGTTTGGATGGCACACGATTATATCATACAGCTGCAGAGGGGAAGGGGAACTCTCCTCTTGATCTAAATAAATGTTCACACACAGAAATTTGAGACTTAACACCAGACAATCTGAGCAAGGAGATGCTTAATCCGTCCACTGAGCTGAGGAATGACAGTTTTATGATGTCTGTTATGTCTACTTGAACTGCAGTGGAAGGAGATGGAAACCCTCCCTTTGCAGTAACACCTATTGGATGGCAACATTCTTACAATCAATTTTTATGAGCAAAACAATGGTTGGGAAGAGGACACCTGTCTTGACCTCCTTCAGACCTTTCATATTCTCCACTTAGCCAAGATTCCCGGGCTGAGGTTCATTCCATTCTTGAGAGAATCAAACATGGCCATAAGTGTATACTCATAAATTCTTCTGTAACGCTGCGATTTGAAGTTGCCCTTAAGTATGATAACTCCTATCTGCTCTATGTTGTGTCCGTGACCACAAAAATGTTTCGCAACGGGTAATTCTGTTGTCTTCTCTCCAATTGACTGGCGATGAGAGTTCATCCTGGCTCTCCATTTTTGTCCTATTTCCCTGATAAAAAGCCCCCAACAGGACATTCACTGCATCTGATCAGGTACACAACACCAGACCTGGAACACGTGAATGTCCCCGGGATCTTCTAGTCCTGCTGTGTGTTGGGGAGTTGTATCCTGTCCACAACGCCTTACCTTACAGGGAGAAGTTACTTTTTGTATGTCAGATGGTAATGCACTCCTGATTATAAAGTTCTTCAAATTTGGAGGTTACCTGTAACATAGGAGGGGAGGGTCTGGGAATATGGTTCTCAGACGGTCATCCTTGTGTAGGGTATGCTGGAGTTTCTTTGCAGTCTTCCTTAGTACCTCTAGCTGTGAACTGTAGGTCACTACTGGAGGTACACAATTGTTTTCTTCCTTCTCTGTGTGTTGGAGTAGTTGATTCCTGGGCATCCTGGTGGTTTTGGTGATTTGGTCATCAATTCAGGTGGGCTGGTAGCCCTGATTTAAAAATGTCATTTTGAGATTGTATAAATGTTCCTCTGTCGGTTGGGTTGGAGTAGATGCCGTTGTATCTGGAGTCACATTCATGAAGCAATCTGACCGCCTAACATCATTATGCATGAAAGTCACAAACCCTTTATCACCTAAAGACCAGGCTCCATATAGAATATTTGTTCACTTGTTTTCTCCATAGTCTTGGGCTTTAAACCCCGCCAATAGCAAAAAAAAAATATGGAGCGCGATTAAAGCCTCTGCTGCTGCAATTAAGAAGGTCAGGTCATCAGTTGTTAGTCACAGCTGAGAACCTGGAGAAGGAAGAGGCGTTTTTTTTTTTACCGCTTCTCCTTTCCCAATGAGCGCTATGTACTAAACTGGAAGTTTCTTCCACTATGCGACCTGGTGATCACGTGACCGCCGTGTGCCCCCTGTTACAGCAGAGCTGCAGGGTCCTAGCAGATCCTGATCAGCTCTGCCAGTGACTATTGTCACTACAGAGGGATGTTTTTCCCTGTAATTGGGGCTTCTATGGATGCCCCAGCTACAGTGGAAAAGTGTGCCCTTTTTTCTTTTTATTTGAATGTGAATGACCCCCATAGGTATTATATCAAGTCATGGGGGTCATAGAAGTTAAAAAAAAAAGTTTTAAAAAAGAGTAAAAAATAAAATAAAAATGTACATACAAACAAAATGACCAAAAGCCGACGCCAACCAAAACCATCGCTGTATGCTCCCCTATAATCCAAAACCATACATATTATATATCAAAACCTCAAACAAAATGAGGAACCTTTTTCCATACTTTGTTTTAGTGTGAATGTAATTAAAAAAATAAAATAAATAAATATATATATATATATATATTAGAGATGAGCGAGCACCAAAGTGCTCGGGTCCTCGTTATACGAGTCGAGCTTTTCGTAAAATTCCAGAGCTCTATTTGAGTAACGAACTCTATTGACTTTAATGGTAGACTCGAGCATTTTTGTATGTGACCCGCCGGTTGCCGAGTCTCTCTGTCTCTCTCGACGTGCGCAGCGGGGAGGGGTCAAACGCGGCATGATGCTCGCTCGAGTAGCAAGCACCAATGGGTATGCTAATACTCGAACGAGTATCAAGCTCGACAGAGTATGTTCGCGCAACTCTAATATAATTTTTTTTTTTTTTTTTTTTTAAGCCTTTTACCCAAAAAAACACGAAGTCCAGGAAAAAAAAGATACAAAAAATAGCCCTATATGGGTTGGGGGAAAATGCAGCAAAAATAATTTTGGTAGTTGAAGGGAAAAAAAATAGGGCCGTAAAACTACCACATGGGTAAAATCCCTAAAATGTGTCTGGTCCTTTTGTTACAAAACCGCCTGGTCCTTAAAGGGGTTGTCCCGCAGCGAAATCAAAAAATTTTTTCTACCTACCCCCACATTGTGCCCCGTTAAAAACAATCCCTTTGTTTTTTTGTTTGTTTTTTAAAAATCGCTTACCTGCATCCCCGTTTGGGGAGTTTCTTCTTTTAAAGATGGCCGCCGGTCCTTTCCCAATGATGCACCGCGGGTCTTTTTCCCATGGTGCACCGTGGATGTCTTGCGTTCCACTGCCGATTACAGCCACCTAATTGGCTGATCGGCACCACGTGACGGAGGCGGAGCTACGATGACGCGGAGAAGACCAACTCTCCGGCGCGAGCACGCCGGAGTGGCCCCATTCAACAGAGCAGAAGACCGGACAGCGCAAGCGCGTCTAAAGAAGCCAAAAGATGCAGAAATTAGTCGGAGCCATGGAGACGGGGACGCCAGCAACGGAGTGGGTAAGTGTATGTATATTACAAAGTGCATTAATATGGCCATACAGAAGTGTATAACCTCACTTGATTTCACAGGACAACCCCTTTAGGGGTTAATACAATACAGGAGATCATGGAGCTGGAAGACCCTCACAGCTTCACTTAAGGGAACACATGACAAATATCTGAAAATATGGTTTTATTGGATTGAAGTATGGGACCCGCTGGACTCCAGCACCCTGTGTACCCATTGCGTCTTCACATTATCCCTGTTAATCTAGACTTGGAACTATTCGACCACCCTAGAACTTCCGTTACAAGATTGATGAACTTCCGATTTGGGTCTACTCATTCATCGTCCTCCTCCTCCCCACCCCCTAGTTTTCCTTCTATTGAGATGTCGAGAAAATCTCCCTCTTTATGAAGACGTGGGCTTAATGGCTAGCAGTGGAAACTGGATGATTGGCTATTGGGCTCCTGTGTCTCTGCTCGGTTTTATCTCCTCGTAGAGGAGTAGTACATACCTTATTCTAAAACTAAAAAATGAACACATGCTTATTTAGATATTCAAGGTCAAAGATTACATCATTTGACCTTGAAATGAATGTAACTTTATTAAACTTTTAATTCTAAAAGTGTGCTCCGTTAGCTTCAAACCGAGCCCAAGATATAAAAATTCTAACCTAATTAGAAGCAAAGTTATTAATTTTTATTTTTACCTGGTTAGCATAAATCTCACTTTTTTATTTTCTTCTCTTGTTTGCAACTCTACTGTATGAATACCGCTTATTGCTGAGGGCTAAACGTTACTTAAAGGGGTTGTCCCGCGCCGAAACAGGTTTTTTTTTTTAATTCAATAGCCCCCCCGTTCGGCGCGAGACAAACCCGATGCATGTGTTAAAAAAACCAAAAACGTCCAGTACTTACCCGAATCCCCGCGCTCCCGCCACTTCTTACTTACCTTGCTAATATGGCCGCCAGGATCTTCACCCACGGTGGACCGCAGGTCTTCTCCCATGGTGCACCATGGGCTCTGTGCGTTCCATTGCCGATTCCAGCCTCCCGATTGGCTGGAATCGGCACACGTGACGGGGCGGAGCTACAAGGAGCAGCTCTCCGGCACGAGCGGCCCCGTTCGGAAGGGAGAAGACCGGACTGCGCAAGCGCGTCTAATCTGGCGATTAGACGCTGAAAATTAGACGGCACCATGGAGACGGGGACGCCAGCAACGGAGCAGGTAAGTGAATAACTTCTGTATGGCTCATAATTAATGCACAATGTACATTACAAAGTGCATTAATATGGCCATACAGAAGTGTATAGACCCACTTGCTTTCGCGGGACAACCCCTTTAAGGCCCTCTACCAGCCTACCAAATGTCATGAAAATCTGAGAACGTTTGGTTGAAAATTTTTTTTTTTTTTTTTGTGATGACTTACGTACAAATAAGGAAGATGGAACAATACCTCTGCAGCGCCACCTATTGGAGGGCAGCATTTCGGCAAATCTATGTCAGACGCTTTTATACAGGTCTTTATAACCATGATTGGGAATTGAAAACCAAGCCAGAATCCATCCACAGACAGCTGTTTGGGGGTTCTTGTCCCTCATCAGTGTACAGTAGGCTTCTGACTTGGCTAGTGAGAGGTCTATGGCGTGGGTCGGGAGGGGTGTTGGCATGGAATGACCCTGTAGCTGTTCTAACTTGGTATTGTTCTTGCACAACTGACCCAACAGAGCAATCCATCCAAGTGATTATGATACCTCTTGATATAACATGTTACATCTTCAAGATAGCCTAGGTGGTCTCGGGTCCATTGTGTTGGAGAGCGATAGTTCTGCATTAGTTATTGAAGTGCGTGGGTTTGGTATAAATACGCTCACCGATTCCTCTGCACCTCACAAGGGGCTAGGTTAGGATTTTTAATTGCATAACGGGAATGCTTGAAATCTGTAATGCTCTGCTTTTTTCCTCCACCTGATCCAGAGCCGTGGTAATGGCTTCTGAGAGCTCCCATCTTTCATTCTCAGTTTGGTCAGGGACCCCATCAGAAGCTCTGCACGTGCCTGGCTATTGATCTGCAGGATTACTCTATTTCATCCGTATTGATCATGTAATTGCTTGATCTCAAATCTCATTTAGATGTTGCGTTCCTTCCCTATTGCTTTTCATTTTCTCTGTTACTTTTGCTGCACCAACGTTGTAACCCATTCAATAATGTGGCGGGGGAGGGGAGGTCCTGGCGGCGTGCCTTGGTATCCTTTCAGGTGTATTCATTACAAAGTTTAAGATTGTGCTGTTTTAAGAAATTGGCTATTTTTTAACTGCTGCCTGGTTTGGTTGTATTTCTATATAGAATATATATATACCGACCAGCCATAACATTAAAAACCCTTCCACGTGAAATGCATAATATCCGGTGCGAATGGCACCTGTCGGGGTGGGGTATACACTGCTGGAATTTTGAAAGTGTTACACCAAGAAGGAGTTGGTGACATTTAATGAAACATTGTAGCTGTGTTTAGAGTCATATCCAGAGATAGCATATTGGAATTGATCAGTCACTGTTAATCACTGTCGGGTCCAGGTGTCAGTAACAAGTGTGCCCACCATGAACGCTGGTAGAGATGTCAGTAACAAGTGTGCCCACCACGAGCCTCAGTCTAGGTGTCAGTAATAAGTGTGCCCACCATGAGCCCCGGTAGAGAGGTCAGTAATAAGTGTGCCCACCATGAGCACCTATACACTCTTGGATCCTTGCAGGCATTGAATCAATAAGTGTGCCCACCCTTAGCGCTGGTAGAGATGTCAGTAACAAGTGTGCCCACCATGAGCCTCAGTCTAGGTGTCAGTAATAAGTGTGCCCACCATGAGCACCTATACACTCTTGGATCCTTGCAGGCATTGAATCAATGTGTTGGGCTATCTTGTTGGGGGTCTCTCCATGCCGGCATAACTTATGCAGTCAGTTGTTGCAGTTTGTGGTGGGTGGCTACATGACACAATGCATCTACCTATGGCATCATAGACATGCTCTACTGGGGATAAATCATGTGGGCCAATCCATAATTGTGACACCTTGTAAGGCGTGTCTTGTGATGGCTGCAGTACACGGAGGGGCATGATCCTGTTGGAAGATACCCCTCATGACCACCATCCAAAATGGTATAACAGGGTGGTCAGTCATTGTGCCTTCAACAACCACCAATTCCATCCTGCTCTCATAACTTATTATCCCCCCATACCATGACCCCAGGGGTTGGATGGGTGTGGCGCTCTGAAACCACAGCGGGGAGGGTGCTTTCTCCAAAACACTGATGGATGTGGTGATTATCATTTTGCCCCAGACTGAATTGGGACTCCTCACTAAACACAACATGTTCTCCATTCAGGTGTCAGGCAGTACACCAGGTTAGTCATCGTTTATAATGAAATCAGGTTAATGGAACTCACTGGGGGTCTGAGAATGCAACCCAACTTCAAGCAATCCTATACAATTAGTAGGGTGACTCTCCAACCTCTGCACAGATCTGAGCTGCAGTCACCCGTCCATCAGCAACTGCCATCCACACAGTTTGGTGGTCTTCACGGGGGCACTGTCCTTCTGCGTGGACCTGTGCCAGGTCAACAAGTACTGAAGCCCTCCTGTGTCCACTGGGTAACCGCTCTCTATACTAACGCTGCATTACGGCCAGTCCTTCAGGGGATATCGCGCTATGATGCTCCCATTTCCAACATGCCAATTATCCAATCTCTTTGTAAGACGTTTGGGGGTAGGGAGTTCGAACTCTGATTTGGCATACATAGTTGTGGACCATGTAAGACCTTCTTGTATAACACGCACTACGACTAAAGGGCCATTTACACGAAGCAATGATCGCTCAAACGACAGTTTGAGTGACAGCTTTGAGCGATCATTTTGCATAAACTATTAAGTAGCTACTCAGCTACTTAATAGCAATTAAGTGTGCAAATGAAGCCTTCAGCTGAAAGCAGTTAATAGCCGAGGGCTCTTATCTGTTTTCAGTTCCTTTGTTCTCCGACGAGAAACAATGCTATCAACACTACCCGTGGAGAACTGCTGATAAGGCTGAAGGATGATTTTTAGTTTGGCCTGAATTTAACGATCAGCTAGCAGTGCACGAAAAGTGCACGATGGCCCTGCGTTTAGACGCAACGATGATCACTCAAATGAGCGCTTTTTAGCGTTTTTTTTTTTAGCGATCATCGCTCCATGTAAATGGGCCTTTTATAAACCAAAACAATGTAGCATTTTGAATAACAAAGGGCACAATTTGCATCCAAGGGACGGAGGAACTTTGATCCAAGTTTCTTAAATTTCCTGCAACTCTGTCTGGGTGTAACACTTTTCAATTACCACCAGAGTATTAGGCAGTAAGTGACCAGTAAGTTCTTGAGGTTGATGTGTTGAAAGCAGGAAATGGGCAAGTATAAGGGCCAAATTGTGATCAGAAGATGACTGGGTCAGAGCATATCCAAAATGGCAGGTATTGTCAGGTGCTCCCAGTATGTAGTAGTTACCAAAGGTGGTCTAAGGAAGGACAACCAGTGACAGGGTCAAGATTACCCAAGGCTCACTGATGTCCTTGTGCAGCGAAGGCTAGTTAGTTTTGTCCAGTCCTACAGAAGTGCTACTGTAGCCCAAATGGCAGAAAGCATTAAAGGGGTTGTCTCGTATCAACAAAAATGGGGCAACGGTGGACAACCCAATAAAATAATAAGGGACTGTACTTGCCTATTAGATCCACGGCCTTTTCATTGCTGACGATCCCTGCAGTCGTTGACTATATAGTAGGTCAATACTATTGCTATTCTAGTAACTTTTTAAAGACCTGTCACAAAAAATATGTAATTTTCCAGGTTGACTCCTTATGAACATGTTTGCTTTCTGTCAGGAGTAAGTTACTTGTTTACTGGATGTAACCAAAGAGGATGTTCCTGATGCCTGAGGTTTAAATATTATTGAGCACCTCAGTTGGGTGATGGTCTTGCATCATGAAATATACATAGTTGCAGCATGTAACTCAAGTTACATAGGACATGACTTGACTAACTGTACTATGTATCCTTGGCTTAACCAGATCATTCATGTCTACAATTGTGCCTTCTTGATTATACATCTCTCATGTCTCCTCAAACAGTCAGATATTAAAGGGGTTGTCCCGCGCCGAAACGGTTTTTTTTTTTTTTTAACCCCCCCCCCCCCCCCCGTTCGGCGCGAGACAACCCCGATGCAGGGGTTAAAAAAACAACCCGCACAGCGCTTACCTGAATCCCGGCGGTCCGGCGTCTTCATACTTACCTGCTGAAGATGGCCGCCGGGATCCTCTGTCTCCGTGGACCGCAGGGCTTCTGTGCGGTCCATTGCCGATTCCAGCCTCCTGATTGGCTGGAATCGGCACGTGACGGGGCGGAGCTACACAGAGCCGGCATTCTACACGAGCGGCCCCATAGAAGACTGCAGAAGACCCGGACTGCGCAAGCGCGGCTAATTTGGCCATCGGAGGGCGAAAATTAGTCGGCTCCATGGGAACGAGGACGCTAGCAACGGAGCAGGTAAGTATAAAACTTTTTATAACTTCTGTATGGCTCATAATTAATGCACAATGTACATTACAAAGTGCATTAATATGGCCATACAGAAGTGTATAGACCCACTTGCTGCCGCGGGACAACCCCTTTAAGGTAAGTGGAGATTGGATCACTCACATGACTCTGGTTCTCCTCCTTGGCCTAGAGGGCAAGTAGCCAAAATCAAACATTTTAGGCCAACATTTTGACAAATGTTTTTGGTAATATAGACTCATGCTATTTGCTCGAACTGGAATCCAAAATGGAAGCAAATTGCCTCCAATCTAGATGAGGGAATTGATCAAATTTGCTAACAACACAAAGCTAGGAGGTATATCTAATGCTAGAGAAGACAAAGAGAGGAGATTCTAAAAGATCTAGAAAATCTTGCACAGTGGGCAGTGACTTACAGAATGGTATTAAACAGGGAGAAATGCAAAGTCCTGCGTCAGAAAAATGAAAAAAAGCACATACAGAATGGGAGGAATTGGGGTAAGCAGCAGCACATGTGAAAAAGACTTGGGTATACTAATAGATCATAGACTGAACATGGGTCAACAATGTGATGCAGCAACACAATTCTAGGATGTATTAAGAAAAGCAGGTCTAGATCACGTGAGGTAATTATCCTCTTTACTCTTCCTTGGTCGGCCCTCATCTAGAATACTGTATCCAGCTCTGGGCACCCCAATTTAAAAAAAAAAAAGACATCGACAAACAAGCAAGTTCAGAGTAGAGCTACCAGGATGGTGAGCAGTCTGCAGACCGTGTCCTGTGAGGAGACTTAATTCTCATTTGCACAAGGAAAGACTAGAAGCAATGGGATGAAACTGAAAGACAGGAGACACAGATTAGATATTAGACAGTGAGGTGGGGGATCAGTGAGTGAAACAGCTTGCCACAGGAGGTGGTGGGTTCTACTTTAATGGAAGTGTTCAAACACAGACTGGACAGACATCTGTCTGGGGTGATTTAGTGAAACCTGCATTGAGTAGGGGATTGGACCCGGAGACCCTGGAGGTCCCTCCAACTCTACCATTCTATGTTTCTACAATCTGATGTTTATACTTAAAGAAAATGTAATACCTTCTTGGTTACATCTTCCTTCCTCTTGTTCAGTTCAACATTCTTAAGGTCTGTAAACATGGAACATGTAACCTTCTCTATCCATGACGACACTGCAGCTATTTTTATACTTGATCCTAGAACACTGGCCAACTCTTGAGTCATCCCATTACTATCTAAATGGATAAGACGACAGATTCTAGCCGGGAGGTGGAACTGATCTAGAACATTTGTTTGTCGACTGGCTGATTTAGTAAGAAATTGGATAATTCTTTCAATCCTCTTGGAATCCTCCTTTTGAGTCACCACCAAGTGACCTTTTATTTATTTTAGTGGATTCTACGAGGTTGGCATCACAGGTCTAACAAATATGTATTTAAAGATTTGCCTCCTCGCCCCCAATCCATGAGTAATATTTATTCTGTGATGGCGTGTTACTATTCTGGGCATGCTGGGTAAGTGACTAAGCTTGCCTTCGGTATAATGGAACCACATTAAGGACAACTGAAGGCATCTTGTAGAAGCTTAAAACAGGATTTGTTCCCTGAAACGTAAATAGTGTTTGTTTTTAACCGCGTTCTATTTGGATTGTCTGATCTATTTATACCCAGGACAGTAACGATAACGAGGGGGCATCCTCCACATCCAAGGGGAAGAATAATAGATGGGAAGAGCCGCAAGGCTGTGGACCTCCCTGTAAGGGCAAGATATCATGGTGACTTTAACAAGAGTTCAAAAGAGGGTGGGATTCCTTTTTTGGTCTAAATCTAAAAAATTTGGGTACTCGATTACTGGAGATGGGGGTGATTGTTGTTTTTGGAGTCAGGAAGTGATTCCCTCCCCCTGAGTTGAAGAGAATTTGACTTTTGATGCCTTATTGATTAAAGAGGTTGTCCATTTATTACCAATTAGATCTCCTTACCATCCCCGCACCCCCACCCTTCACTTTTTTGTTCCCTTTTTCTCTCCGGCTTTCCCTATGTTTAGTACTGTTCTCTTTGAGGGACGTTCTTGTTGTTTTTGCAAAACTTTAATAAAAGCATTGATTAAAAAAGAGTTGCCCGGGATTTGAAAAATATGGCTGCTTTCTTCCAAGCACAGCGCCACCCTTGTCTATAGGGTTGTGTGTGGTATTGCAGTTCAGATCCATTAAAGTGACTCGGAGCTGAGCTGCAGGACCACAAAGAACCCTGTAGAGAAGGGTGGTGCTGGATTTGGAAGAAAGCAGCCATGTTTTTCTAAACCTGGACAACTCCTTTAACCTTGCAGGACCTAAAGGTCCTTTTAGACGAGCCAATTATCGGTTTGAACAAGTGAATGAGCGAGTGACGTCACCGTAAGTTAGTTCACTCTCGTGCAGCCTGTTTAGACAGGCAAATCCATTGTTGGCTCACTAAAGCGAAAATTGTTTAGAATCGTTCGGTCTTTCGCATTCGCTGTATAAGTGACTGAGCAACTGAACGAGACCCTTAATGATGCGGCCCCTCTTTTTATTTTTCCATTTGCAGTTTTTGCCCCCCCCCTCCCCTTAAAAATCGTAACTCCTTTATTTATCCATCGACGTCGCTGTATGAGCGCTTGTTGTTTTTTGCGGAACGAGTTGTATTTTTCAATGGTGCTATTTAATGTACCATATAATGTACTGAAAAACTTTTAAAGTGGAGTAAAATGAAAAAAAAAAACGACAATCCGCCATTTTTCAGTGCATCTTGTTTCTACGGTGCACACACTGCAACAAGAATGACCTGATAACTTTATTCTATGGGTCAGTGCGATTACTACGATACCAAACTTGTATAGTTTTGTTTTTGTTGTACTACTTTTATTCCTTTTCAAAGATATTACATTTTTTTAAAATCATTTCTGCCGCCATTTTCTGCGCGCAATAACTTTTTTATTTCTCCATCAACGTGGTTGTGCGAGGGCTCATGTAGTTTACAGTGGTACCATTTCAGAATACACATGACTTTTTATTGCATTTTTATTGCATTTTATCTGGGAGGCAAGGTGACTGAAAAAGTGCATTTCTGGTATTCTTTTTTTTTTTTGGATGACGTTCACCGTGCGGTGTAAACAATGCAGATCTTTGATAGATCCGACTTTTACGGACACGGCGGTACCAAATATGTTTTTTTTTTTATGATTTAGATTTTTTAAATTATAGATATAGATATGATCGCTCCTGCAGTATGATGTAATGCTGCAGCATTACATCATACTGCAATCTGACAGGCAATCTATCAAGCCACCCCACAGGGATGGCTTGATAGGCAGTCTACTAAGGCAGCCCTGGGGCCTTTCAGAAGGACCCCGGCTGCCACGACACCTGTACGGCTCCCTGCGATCTCACGTGGGGAGGGCGTACGGGATCCCCGAACATCATTCGGGGGATTTAAATGCTGCTGTCAGAACTGACGGTGGCATTTAAAGGCTTAATACCCGCGATCGGCTGCGCGGCCAATTGCAGCTATTTTCCACGTGGTCGTCAGCTGTAATTAACAGCTGACGCCCGCGCTGTATGAAGAGAGGTTGCCCTGCGATCTCTCTTCATACATACCCAGACGCTGCAGACCGTATATATAGCAGGAAGGGATTAAACTGAACGATAAGTGAACTAACCAACAGCATAAAATTAACGATGAACGAAAATTTAACATTGCTCGTTTGTCGTTCAGCCGTTGGCTCGGGTTTAGACCAAACGATTATTATTCACTTTTGTTCGTTTGAACTATTTTTTTTAACGATAATCGTTTTGTCTAAAAGCACCTTCAGGCCTCGTGTCCACGGGCGCGTACCGTTTTCCCGTGCAGAATTCTGTAGCGGATTCCAATCGGCCCGCAGACATGAGGCCAAAAAATACATAAAATACTCACCTGTCCGGACGCAGCAGGGCTCTCCTCTGTCGGGGCCGGATCTTCTTTCTTCTACACGGCAGACGCGTTGAGGATGCTGGCGGCGTGCCGGGCACATGTGCCGTTTTTTTTTTTTTAAACTCCTGCTTTCCCGCGGTCCGCAGCATGGACACAGTGATCGCTGTGGATGTGCCGTGGATCTGGATGGCTTTCATTGGCTTCACTGGAAGCCGTGGGAGCCGTCCATGCGGGAAAACCACACAAAAATGGAGCATGCTGCGGATGTTTTCCCGCGCGTGTGATCCCCACGCCGGGGGAAAATGACATCCGCAGGTATTTAATTACCTACGGGTGCCCAATGATTCCCCATGGGCATGGATCACACGCGTGGGAGACCCGCACGGATTTAATAAATCTAATTTTCCCATGGACATTGGACTTTAGTCTGAACTAGATGGACTCACATCAATTTTTTTAATTTCGCACGTTGATCCTGTACTTAAAGGGGTTGTCGAGGGTTAAAAAAAACATAAATGCTTTTTTCTAAACACAGCGCCACACTTGTCCATGCGTGGTGGCTGGTATTACTGCTTTTCTCCCATTCACTTCAATGGCTTTCCACTAGGCCAGTTTCTGGTGTAAATTATGGACAATGTAATGGGCAGCAGACCAAACCCTCCTTTGTTAAACCCTATCCCCTTAAGAACAATGCTATCTAAAGGAGCAACAATGTAAAAAAGCCACAAAAATTTGCACAAGTGCAACTTGGGCAAAGAAAAGCATCTATTTAATGCCAAAATTCTGGCGCAACTTGTTTCATTCCACTCAAAACGCGAAGTTAGAAAGAAAAAGGGGCAGAGGGGTTAAAGTAAGAGAGGACTGTAAGATCAGACTACACAGGGATTTGTGTGTGTAGTCTGTAACCATGGAAACACACAAGTCTGCATAGAAGCTACAGTATATACAAACCGACCTCATTGCGAAAGCCCGAATCTCTTGTGCGCCGACATGCAGCAAATACTTGCTGCGTACCACCAATCCCCATGCAGTATCTTGGCATGTATGTGTGTGTAATATGCACCAAGATAAAGCATGCAGCGATGTTTTATTCGCCGGTGTGACTGGCTCAATACAAATCAGTGGGTGGTTAGCAGAGCTAATTTCTAAGTGGCGTGAAATGGGGGGAAAAAAAACGAAATTCTTCCAACTTTGAAGGGGTCTTGTTTTTATTGCATACGCATGGAGACAGAAATGATAGGATAACTTTATTCTATGGGCCAGTATGATTACTACAATATATATATGTATGTATCTGTGTGTGTGTGTGTGTATATATGTATGTATGTATCTGTGTGTGTGTGTGTGTGTATATATATATATATATATATATATATATATATATATATATATATATATATATATATATATATATGTATATATTTGCAGTATCTTAAAAAAAAATCATTCAATTATATCTGCCGCCATCTACTGACAGAACTATTTTATCTTTCCATCAACATAGTTGTGCGGGGTCTTTTTTTTGCGGGACCTCCTGCAGTTTCTATCGGTACCATTTTTGGAGTGCATACAACTTTTTGATCGCTTTTTATAACATTTTTTATTGGAGACGGGGTGACCAAAGCACGGCAATTCTGACATTGTGTGTCTTTTCTTCCGGATAACGTTCACCCTGTGGGATAAATAATGCGTTACTATGATAGATTAGACTTTTACGGACGCAGCGATACCAAAAATGTTTTTTTTTTCTTATCAATACTGAAAAAGGGAAAGTTAAACTTTTAATAACTTTTATTTTTCTAATAATCAATAAAACGTTATTTACATGTTTTTGTAGTCCCCATAGAGGACTTGTACTTGCTTCTGCAGTATGATGTAATATGATAGTATTATACAGCGATCTGCCAGGCATCGCCAGGGGACTGTTTGGGACCCTGCAAAACCGATCAGGGAGTTTAAATGCCACTGTTAGAACTGACAACAGCATTTACAGGGTTAACAATCGCGATCAGCTGTGAAAAAACATCCGGCATCCCTCTGTACAAACCCCGAGGTTAGTGCGTTCGACAGGGGTTTTTAACGCACCCCATCATTGTGATGGGTGATGAGGTGCGTTTGAAAAGCACGAAAAGGTAGCAAAATAGAAGAGACAGCGCTCGAAAAATCTGTACCTTGGAGGGCGCAGTAATATGTCCTCACAGAGGGTTTGATTCTGTGTAAAAAGTTTTCAAAGTTCCCTAGAAAACTCAGTTTAGTGTCTTTTCCTGCTCAACTCAGGAGGGGTTGGTTGGGGGGGGGGGGGCAGTCATAGAGCCAACACCTAAATCTGCCTGGAATGAGTTCATTACGAAGTCTGTTTGCCTGGATTGTTATTGATCCTAAGCTGTCACTTTTCATTGGTGCTAATGGGATATGAAAAGCCTTCAGTAACCAGAGCGGCCGCGTCCCTCTCCTGCAATATAATCTCTCGCCTCTGCTTCATTTTTATGCTGGAGATGTCATTTTTGGATGCTGCTCCTGACTGCTCTCATTTCTTAATGGCAATTATAGCACCATAATGGCTTCAAAAAGCAACTGCCTGCCTAGCACGGAATAGAGATGAGATAACGTTGGCCTATTTACAGGCAGACTCAAAGACTTGGCATCGTGGTCTTCAGAATGCAAGTCTACTTCGTTAAGCCCAATCACCTTATTGGGATGTGATGCAGACCTATTACAACATTTCATCAACAATATCCCTAATCCTAGTGAACTACAGCTTGTATATGTTTGGCCCTTGGTATAGCCCACCGATAGATTTCATGGTGCCCCTGTGGGCATTGAACCCATGGCCTCCAGACCATAATCCTATAATGTCTTGTTTACAAAATATTTCCAGTTCCGGTTCCTTCTGCATGTAATTTGCAATTTAAAGTTCCTTTTATTCCTATATTTAAAGGGAGGGAACACAAAACACAACAAAAAAGCCATGTAAACAAGACTGTGGGCCAGTTTAGGATTTTAGCAAGATTGGTCTTCTCCTTCCACCAGCTCCCCATTTCTAATCTTGGCATAATATTCTACAAGTTGGTTCAATCAAAACTCCGTTTTGTTGGTGTCCTTGTGGGCGCTGATTCAATGGCTGACAGGTGCCAAAGCCATAATGCCAAGTCTTGTTGTGTATCTGCTATCAGTTCCGGGCTTCCCTGTATCTGCCAAATGAAGGAACGAATCGCAGTTGGTGGCCTCTTAGTATCATTTTAGATGTTCTGTCAGCCATTGTAGAAGTATCTTGACTTATGGCGTGAGAAATGGTTACCGTAGTCTTAAAATTCTGACTTTTTGGGTGAGTGTGTTTTTTTTCTACAGCTTATTTTTGAACTATTGGTCATTGTAGTCTCCCTGAAGCTGTTGACTGGGTTAGGCATTTGCCCGTTCTCAGCTAGAGCCTACTCTGTGTTGGTGGCTAGGTTTGGTACTGTACAGAGCTGATTGGTGGAAGCAGTTGCTTCTCCTTCTCGTTATTCATGGATCAGTTTTATCGAACATCATAATGTTCATTCCTTTCTCCAAAGCCTTTGCTCTCAATGTGCTGACCGGCAGGAGCATGAGGTTGGGCCTGGAAGTAGTAGGTACATAGGGGTTTGACCTACAGTCTGAAGCTCTTTCTTTTTTTGGGATATGCTCTTTAATCTGAATAAATCTTGGGGTCTGAATGCGGAGACTAAATGCCACTCAGGCATACCATGGAAGATGGAGATCTTGGAGCTTGAAGACCAACCCCTAGTGCATCTGGGTTAGTGAATGTGCTCTCTACTGCAGGGCTGTGGAGTCAATAAGCCAAACTTCTAACTCCGACTCCTCAATTTCCCTAGACTCTGACTCCTTCATATATGACAAGTGTTTTTTAAGTGATAAATTTACTCTATTAAAATAGTGATATCAGGCTTTTTATCCCCATTATGGTAAAATAATCTAGCTACATCCTATATTCTACATCCTAATTATCAGTTTTTTTATAAATGGGGGCTTAGATGAAAAGAACAAATATTTATAAGACGTTTCAAAACTTTCTGATCAGTGCTGATCATTTGAGCAGCTGTGGCCAATCGTAGAGCAGGAATAGTGCATCATTAGTCTAATGCTATCAATGTAATATGGGGATTAGTTGGTCTGAAGATTGCATTGGCCATCTTGGACAGCTGAAAATAGGATTTGGAGCTGAGAGAACAGAGATATGGCAGAAGAAAACTGCATGTCATATACCCCTTTTTGCTTCCAGTCCCGGGACAAAATTTTGTCCTGAAATTGGGAGGGGAGGGGGGGGGGTCACTTTAAAGGCAAGCTGTAAATCTGGTTTAATTATAATATAGGAAAAGGAAAAATCATTCTACTTAATTTGTACACATGTATATTTAAAGGGGTTGTCTGGATACCAAACAACAGGCCCCCTAGAGTGCCCACATTCTGCTAAAATAGGAAAAGGAGCAGTACTTACCCATCCTCTGTCAACGGAAATCAGTAGTCCCAGTGTTTGCTGTGGCAGATGATGTCAGGTGACCACTACAGACAACAGGCTGCAGAGTCACCCATCCGAACTCCTGGCATCATGATATCCAGGATGTGAGCACTGATGCCAGGAGAATGGGCATAGAAACTGCAGGCTGCAGTCGTTTTCTGACTTCTGGTGGCATCATCTGCCACAACAAGCAACGGGAGTACCCAGCAGAGAGGGACAAGTAGGTACGACTCCTTTTCTTATTTGTTGTCTGGTAACCAATTCACTTGTAAAAAAAATCCAGTGCCAGCAGGTGTTGTTGTTTAGCTGCTAAATGTGGCATGCAGTTACATCTCAGGTTGATACGCAAACTATTAGAGTTGTGTCATGCCACTTGAGATCCTAAAAGGGGTTCCACCATTGGCCTATAAAAAGGCTCTGAGAGGTTACTTGTGTGTAGTGACCTCTTTTTCCACTTGTGTAGAACTTATTGACCACTAGACGCCTCTACGACGCAATCAAAGAGAGTTTCAGAAGGGGGCACATTATTGGGATGCGAGATGCTGGATTGTTGTATTGATGAATTGTCCGCCACCGAGACCGTTCTGACCAGACTGTTAGGAGGTGTTGGAACCAGTGGGTGGGGGCACACAAGGTGACTGGGCTCAGGACGCCCCTGACAGACCACCAGTAGGGAGGAGCGTCTGACCAGACTGTTAGGGGGTGTTGGGACCAGTGGATGTGTGAGGGCACACAAGGTGACCGGGCTCAGGACGCCCCTGACAGACCACCAGTAGGGAGGAGCGTCTGACCAGACTGTTAGGGGGTGTTGGGACCAGTGGATGTGTGAGGGCACACAAGGTGACCGGGCTCAGGACGCCCCTGACAGACCACCAGTAGGGAGGAGCATCTGGTCATCTGACAAGCACCAGCAGCTCCAACTGTTTTGTTATCCTTCATCCAGAGACAGGTGGCACCATCGTTACACCCCTGTGGCTGTTGGAATCATTTCTAGGCGCTTGGCTGAAGGACATTTGGTTTCATGGCGCTCATTACATATATGGTCTTTGACACCCACCGTCTCCTGCAGTGGGTGTCATTAACAATGAAACTGAACGCTACGGAGGGAAACCGGGTTGTCTTCAATGATGAATCCAGGTTTAGTTTGGGCGCTAATGATGGCTGTGTTTGTGTCTGGAGACCTCGGGGTGAGCACCCCAATCCTGCCTTTGCTGGGGAGTGGCACACTGCCCCCTGCTGGTGTGAGGGTCTGGGGGGCCACCTTGTAGTAGTAGTAGGAGGGACAATCACAGCTCATCGATATGTTCAGGACATCCTGCAGCCACATTATCATCTCTCTAAGGGCTCCTGTCCATGGGTCATTGCATTACTCGCGGGGATAATCCGGCCGCGATAAACGCAGTGCACGCTTTCCATAGTGTTGCTATGGAAAATGCAGCCCCTGTCCACGAGCAGAGAATCATAGCGATTCTCCGCTCGTAGGACTCAAATCGCGGCATGCTGCGATTTGCCGAGATTCTTCGCGGTGAGCCTATCTGTCAGATAGGCTCACCACAGAGAACTTGCAGTTCTTCCCCATGCTCCTCGATGGAGGAATATCGCTAGCAATATTCCGTCTCACTCGTGGACAGGGGGCCTTAAAGAAACATTTTCTGGCAGGATAATGCCCAGCCGCACACAAGGGTATCACAGGAATGTCCCCACAGCAATGTCACACTTCCATGTCCTGCCTGGTCACCAGATTTATCACCTATAGATCATATATAGGTCCATCTGGGATGCCAACAGTGTGTGAGTTTGCACAGTCTAAAAGCTCAGTTACAGCAAATGTGTAGTGATATGCTGCAGGATACCATATGGAAATTGTATGTCTCCATGCCCACCCGTATCACATCTTGTATCTAAGCTAGAAGTGGTACAACAGGGTACTAGAGCCTCCATGCACCCCACCCCCACCCCTGTATCACATCTTGTATTCAAGCTGGAGGTTCCCCAAAAGGGTATTAGAGCCTCTATGCCCACTTGTATCACATCTTGTATCCAAACTAGAGGTGGTACAACAGGTTACTGGAGCCTCCATGCCCACCCAAATCACATCTTGTGTCCAAGATCTTAGCGGCCCACCAGGGTACTAGAGCCTCCATGCCCACCCATATCACATCTTGTATCCAAGGTCTATAGGTGGTACAACAGGGTACTAGAGCCTCCATGCCCCCCGTATCACATCTTGTATCCAAGCTAGAAGTGGTACAACAGGGTACTTGAGCCTCCATGCCCCTCCGTATCACATCTTGTATCCAAGCTAGAGGCGGTACAACAGGGTACTAGAGCCTCCCTACAAGGGGTCGGTTCTCCACAATAAATTCTCCTTTTGCTCTGATACTTTAATCACTTATATCCATGCTACAATCACTCAGAGAAAGCTTGAACCAATTATGACAACTTCTTCTAGGGGAGGGATTTTGACTTTACTTCTGCAGTCCTATGTAAAACCACAGATACTGTACTTAATTGTATGAAATAACCGTCTAAATTTTGCTGTATCTGTAGTTAAAACAAATGTCATCATGTTTAGCAAATATGGGCCCAAGCTGGATTTCATTTCTGGGCACTCTGCATTAGTGTCGTATAGCACACAGGTGACATCTAACTAATTTCCAGAGCTGCAACACTCCAAAACAATTTGGCCGCCTTAGAGTGAAACGAGTTTAGAGTTCAATGCACTTAATGTCAAGAAGAATTAAAATGTAGCCCCCCCCCCCCCCCCCACCCCCAGAGAGAAGGCAGTATGACAATCAAAGAAATACGAATTACAGCGGCAGAGTATGATGAGGCCGCCGATCAATACTGATTCAGGGCAAAAGGGCCATCTGATAATGCAGGCGTTATATCCTTTATTAACTCAGTATCACCGCTGCCTTACCTAAAGGGTTAAAGTATCTGCCGCCGAACCTCACCGCCAGTCCCCCGGGGCCGCACACTGGGTTATCATTTTAAGTAACTCTAATGCGGCGTGTGATGGAAAGTGCCACTCGCTGGTGACAGACAGATCCTCGCAGACCAGGAGAGAGACAGGACCGCTCACCTCCTAAGGTAAGACTCTGCACCGCCGCCTACACCCAAAGAGCATATAATATCAGAGATTGGTTACCAACATAAAGAAATCATACCTTCTTTTTACCTGCATCTACCCAATTCGTAAAACATTTTAGTTAAATTTTAGTATTTTTCTATTTTGGGATTTTTTTTACTTTTACAATAATTCTATACTTTTTCTTCATTCTACTACAAATCTATTTTTGTATTCATTCTTGACATTATTTTGTTTTTAAAGGACAGACATAAGCTAAGGCTATTGGTTACTAGCTGCATGTACATGTGTAGGGTCATAGACCGTTAATTGAATATATAACTATATATACCGTGTTTCCCCGAAAATAAGACAGTGTCTTATATTAATTTTTGTTCAAAAAGGTTTAACTTTTTTACATGTATAGCTGCCTGGACACTATTTAAATTGACTTTTTTAATTAACTGTTAGCAGGGCTTAATTTTGGAGTAGGGCTTATATTTCAAGCATCCTCAAAAAGCCTGAAAAATCATTATGCATCCTCAAAAATTCTGGAAAATCATGCTATGTCTTATTTTCAGGGCATGTCTTATTTTCAGGGAAACAGGGTAGATATATATCTATATATATATATAGATATATATCTATATATATATATATATATATATAGATATATATCTATATATATATATAGATATATATCTATATATAGATAATATCTCTCTCTCTCTCTCTCTCTCTCTCTCTCTCGCGCTCTCTCTCTTTCTTTCTCTCTCTCTCTCTCTCTAGATAGATAGATAGATAGATAGATATTATGGCATAGATTCTATAGCTTTCTTTGTTTGCTCCTTGTATATTGGTATTTAGCTCACGGTTGTCTTACTTCTCTCTTCTGGTTTTCTTAATATTTCATAAACCTTCTTAAAGGTTGAGAATGAAAAATCTGTTTTTGTAATTGCAAAAAAAAGGAAATAGACGTTCTGTTAACTTTTTTTTTTCTTTTTTGTATTTTTTTTTTTGCTTATTAACAAAATTAAACAGGATGTAACATATACTGGCTCATAACATGCCCGTAAAATATTAGAATATATATAAGCCATAACGTTGTTATTACATCCCTGTGCATAGATTTTACCATCTGATATCCACGTTTTTATATTGAATGTACTTTATTAGGTCAGTGGTGCTCATATAATATAACACAGGTATGTCTGAAAGTTTTTCTATAATTTATTTAAAATCACCAAGGTATAAACTATTAAATTTAACTGCAATGAAAAATGGAAAAACATTAGAAAACAGCAAAATTAATATATTTATACGTGCATCAATAAAATCTGGAAATCCTAACTCTGGTCTTGAAATCCTGTAGTTGTACTTTCTGCATTGACGCACATAATATATAGTTATCTATTACAATTTTTGACCAAAATGATAGAAAAAGGTAATTTTATTATTATTTTTTTTTTAAAGTCCATACTTGGTGTAAGTTAGCGTAGTGACGGTTGTGCAATACTAGAAGATACTGCAGTTGGCTATGGTAGACCATAAATGTAGGTAGGATTCCTGCTTTAAGACAAATCCCTGACAAGACCTCAATCAGAGACATTATTGGGAAGCAGCAGACCCCTCACATTCATATTAACCTGTTAGTCATCATTTATCTAGTTTTCTCTTGACTTCCTCTTGCATGCTGGGGTCTACTGGAATCATACCTGCACATAGTCCGAGTCCTCAAATAGGGCGGGATTATGCAAATTTTGCTTAAAAAATGAACATGAATATGTTAATGTTATTAATAAATTAATCCGAATATTACAGGCTACAGTTAGATTTCTGTAAAGATCTGCACAATCGGCCCATATGCTACATAACAATGTATAATCTAGCCTTTGTAATTAATGCTGATGTCCACAATTACACCTGTATGTTATATTATTGAAAAGACCAGTAAAAATCATTGAAAAGAAAAAAAATGAACATTTCTGTCAGTTTGGAAGATATACCCAGCTAAGTGGGGGCGGGGCTTACCAACAATCGAATCTCAAATTATGCTTATTTGCCAAATTGACAAATTGACTATTTCAAAAAAACAGCTAAACAAAAAACTATTTCAATAGCGCAACTCGACTACAGCAGTTTCTCCAAATACACCACAAACTGCCACTTTTACAGACGGCTGCGTTCTCAGAATTATTCACCCCCTTCATGATGAGCGTCTTCAGTACTTAGTAGAGAACCTTTTGCGGTTATGCCCAACTGTAGACATGATGTATATCTAGACAGCAGCTTCTGAGAGCGTTCCTGAGGAGTCCTATCCCACTCCTCATGGGCAATGATCTACAGGTCACTAATATTCTTGGGTTTATGTGCTTCACATCCCACCAAAGATTTTCATTGAGGTTCAAGTCAGATGACTAGGATGACCACTCTGGAATCTTCCAGGACTTCTTCTGAAACTAAGACTTGGTGGACTTTGAGGTCTGCTTGGGATTATTGTCCTATTGAAAAGTCCAATGGAGCCTAAGCTTCAACTGACTCATAGAAGGCATGACATTTACTCATGACTGAATCCATCTTGCCCTCCACACGCTGCAGGTTTCCATCGCCAGAGGAAGCAAAGCAGCCCCAGAGCATTACCGAGGTCCTGCCATGCTTCACTGAAGGCAAGGGGTTCTTCACAGTGTCTGCTTCATTCTTCCTCCTGCAGACATACTGGTGATCCAGAAGCCTCAAAAAATCCATGTTTTGTTTCATCGCTCCACAGAACAGAACCTCAAAATTTCTTTGTCTTCTATTTGTGGTTTTAAGAATACTGGAGGCAACTTCTCTTGTGCTTTTGGGTTAGTAGAGATGAACGTTTTGGAGTTCCAGCATGAAGACCTTCAGCATTTAGTACACGCCCTACTGTGCATACAGAAACTTTAATGATTGCTGCCTTTAGATCTTGCTGCAAGTCTTTTGAAGGCACCAGAGAATTTTTGACCCCCTGCCTCCTCAGGAATCTGGTGGCAGCCAGCGATGGCTTCAACTTTGTCATTCCAGGTTTCTCAAACTTTGAATTTATCAACTGCATCGGTCTGTTTGTTCACTTTTGCAATTGTTTGGCAGTTCACCTGACAGATTCATTTGTGTAAATATAATGCAGCTACTTCGCTGATTTTCACGTATCGCGGGGGTCTCTGGAACGTAATCCCCGCGATAGACGAGGGATCACTGTACGGTTAACTAACCCCTAGCCAGTCCAGATATTTGATGTGTTTTATCTCAAGCACACCTGATGTAGCTAATGAAGCCCTAGATTAGTTGCATCAGGTGTGCTTGAGAAAACACCTAATTTACAAATGTGTGCACTATTCAGGGGATTGCATAATTCTGAGACTGTAGTAGTCAGTAAAAGTGGCATATTATAGTGAATTTGGAGAAACCACTTGATATATTAGTTGTCTTGAGCTGTTTGAATTGTTCCTTTTTTATTTTACCGTAATACAGCTGAATCTTTCAAAATTTGGCAAAAAGCCTCATTTGCAGTGGAGGTTGAATAATTTTGATTGCTACTGTATATAGGGACTTGTTCTGGTAATACAGTACCATAATCAACTATTCACTAAATGATAATGGCCTAGTAAACCAGTCCCCTCCCATCAAAGCGTGGCATGGAAACTAATGTCTAGTCTGGTTTTCATCTGCAAATAATATTTGAAAGTTCTTCCAGCATGTGATCAGCATAGAAAAATGGCACCTTCCTGGACAGACAGCTTCTAGTCGTCCAAACTTCGGATAGATGTAGGTCCCACTTCTGGAACCTGAATTTAAAGGAATTGTCCTGCGGAATAAAGTTATCACCTATTGACAAGATGGTTGTTAACTATCTGATCGAGGGGGTCCAGGAAATGAGGCTCACGAAAGTTCCCAAATGAATGGAGCTGTAGTTGGACATACAATGGACCAGCAGTGCTCGTCTTGACCACTACTCCACTCATTTGGAACTCTCAGGATCCCCTTTCTGGGATAGGTTTGGGGTCCGTAGAGTCAGGTTAAATCTATTTAATGGGACAACCCACTTTTAAGAACTGGGGAATTGAACCCTTGACCTGCCTGATGAGACATCTACTCCAAACAGCCACACAATGAATGGTATGGTAGTGACGCATGTGCAGGGCTCTTTATTCACTTCTGTGGGAGTTATAGAAACAGCCTACAACGCAGCCACCTCATATGAGTTGGTAGTTGGAAGACTCCCATTATCGACTTAGATATAGGTACCCTATCTACGGGACATTGAGGGCATCTGCAGCTATAAGCTTCTTCAAGTGGTGGCTGCAGCCAGACAAAATGTTATCATTTATCTTTATGGTGACAAGCAAGCCAATTGCCATGTGGGTGTGGCTTATCCTTTGGTCAGCCAGTAAAGTGTTTCCATAAATGATATAGAGTCCACTGTGTTAACCACAAGAGCTCACATTTGGTGTCCTCATCCCAGGAGACTATTGCTACTTTATATTTAGTCCTCCCATGCATTGCCACTGTCTTGGCCTTCTTTAGAAAACCTTCCTGATATTTTCTTACCTCATTTAGGATTTCTTGTTTGACTGGAATACAAAAGCTTATTAAAATCCTATTTCCCCTAGTGATACAAAGAAAGGAAGCGGAGGGGAGTCGGTGGTAAGGAGCACAGGCCTGCTGGAAGCAGTCAGGAGCTATGTGTTAATTGCTGATGTTGGGCAGTAGGAGCCATGCCAAGAGCACAGAGGCATGGCTGCCCTGGTAATTCCCGGCATAACGTACAGTATGTGTTGAAGTGCAGCCCTGGCTCCGAACTGAGGTTATTTATATCTACATTACAGCGTTAATTCTCTGACGTCAGCCAACAAGAATAGAAGTTCAGGGTTATTTATATCCCAGGATGATGTCTTTCTTACCGGGTCACCAGTGTTTTCCTGAAGCTACAAAATACAAGAATGCACCAGCTAATCATAACCAACCCTAATCACCAACAACAATAGTGTCTTCTTCCCCGTAGGATGTAGTGTGATTAGTTGGCACAAGAAAAGAGTAGTTATATTCTCATAGTATTGGGGCAGTATTATAGTAGTTATATTCTTGTACATAGGGGGCAGTATTATAGTAGTTATATTCTTGTACATACGGGGGCAGTATTATAGTAGTTATATTCTTGTACATAGGGGGTAGTATTATAGTAGTTATATTCTTGTACATAGGGGGCAGTATTATAGTAGTTATATTCTTGTACATAGGGGCAGTATTATAGTAGTTATATTCTTGTACATAGGGGGCAGTATTATAGTAGTTATATTCTTGTACATAGGGGGCAGTATTATAGTAGTTATATTCTTGTACATAGGGGGCAGTATTATAGTAGTTATATTCTTGTACATAGGAGGCAGTATTATAGTAGTTATATTCTTGTACATAGGGGGCAGTATTATAGTAGTTATATTCTTGTACATAGGGGCAGTATTATAGCAGTTATATTCTTGTACATAGGAGGCAGTATTATAGTAGTTATATTCTTGTACATAGGGGGCAGTATTATAGTAGTTATATTCTTGTACATAGGGGCAGTATTATAGCAGTTATATTCTTCTACATAGGGGGCAGTATTATAGTAGTTATATTCTTGTACATAGGAGGCACTATTATAGTAGTTATATTCTTGTACATAAGGGGGCAGTATTATAGTAGTTATATTCTTGTACATAGGGGGCAGTATTATAGTGGTTATATTCTTGTACATAGGGGGCAGTATTATAGTGGTTATATTCTTGTACATAGGGGGCAGTATTATAGTGGTTATATTCTTGTACATAGGGGGCAGTATTATAGTAGTTATATTCTTGTACATAGGAGGCAGTATCATAGTAGTTATATTCTTGTACATAGGGGGCAGTATTATAGTAGTTATATTCTTGTACATAGGGAGCAGTATTATAGTAGTTATATTCTTGTACATAGGGGCAGTATTATAGTAGTTATATTCTTGTACATAGGGGCAGTATTATAGTAGTTATATTCTTGTACATAGGAGGCAGTATTATAGTAGTTATATTCTTGTACATAGGGGCAGTATTATAGTCGTTATATTCTTGTACATAGGGAGCAGTATTATAGTAGTTATATTCTTGTACATAGGAGGCAGTATTATAGTAGTTATATTCTTGTACATAGGGGCAGTATTATAGTCGTTATATTCTTGTACATAGGGAGCAGTATTATAGTAGTTATATTCTTGTACATAGGGGGCAGTATTATAGTGGTTATATTCTTGTACATAGGAGGCAGTATCATAGTAGTTATATTCTTGTACATAGGGGGCAGTATTATAGTAGTTATATTCTTGTACATAGGGAGCAGTATTATAGTAGTTATATTCTTGTACATAGGGGCAGTATTATAGTAGTTATATTCTTGTACATAGGGGCAGTATTATAGTAGTTATATTCTTGTACATAGGGGCAGTATTATAGTCGTTATATTCTTGTACATAGGGGGCAGTATTATAGTAGTTATATTCTTGTACATAGGGAGCAGTATTATAGTGGTTATAGTCTTCTACATAGGGGGCAGTATTATAGTAGTTATATTCTTGTACATAGGAGGCAGTATTATAGTAGTTATATTCTTGTACATAGGAGGCAGTATTATAGTAGTTATATTCTTGTACATTGGAGGCAGTATTATAGTAGTTATATTCTTGTACATAGGGGGCAGTATTATAGTAGTTATATTCTTGTACACAGGGGGCAGTATTATAGTAGTTATATTCTTGTACATAGGGGGCAGTATTATAGTAGTTATATCCTTGTACATAGGGAGCAGTATTATAGTAGTTATATTCTTGTACATAGGGGGCAGTATTATAGTAGTTATATTCTTGTACATAGGGAGCAGTATTATAGTAGTTATATTCTTGTACATAGGGGGCAGTATTATAGTGGTTAAAGCCTTGTACATAGGGGGCAGTATTATAGTAGTTATATCCTTGTACATAGGGGGCAGTATTATAGTAGTTATATTCTTGTACATAGGGGGCAGTATTATAGTAGTTATATTCTTGTACATAGGGGGCAGTATTATAGTGGTTATAGTCTTATACATAGGGGCAGTATTATAGTAGTTATATTCTTGTACATAGGGGGCAGTATTATAGTGGTTATAGTCTTATACATAGGGGCAGTATTATAGTAGTTATATTCTTGTACATAGGGAGCAGTATTATAGTAGTTATATTCTTGTACATAGGAGCAGTATTATAGTAGTTATATTCTTGTACATAGGAGGCAGTATTATAGTAGTTATATTCTTGTGCATAGGGGCAGTATTATAGTAGTTATATTCTTGCACATAGGGGGCAGTATTATAGTAGTTATATTCTTGTACATAGGGAGCAGTATTATAGTGGTTATAGTCTTGTACATAGGGGGCAGTATTATAGTAGTTATATTCTTGTACATAGGAGGCAGTATTATAGTAGTTATATTCTTGTACATAGGAGGCAGTATTATAGTAGTTATATTCTTGTACATAGGAGGCAGTATTATAGTAGTTATATTCTTGTACATTGGAGGCAGTATTATAGTAGCTATATTCTTGTACATAGGGGCAGTATTATAGTAGTTATATTCTTGTACACAGGGGGCTGTATTATAGTAGTTATATTGTTGTACATAGGGGGCAGTATTATAGTAGTTATATTCTTGTACATAGGGGGCAGTATTATAGTAGTTATATTCTTGTACATAGGGGGCAGTATTATAGTGGTTAAAGCCCTGTACATAGGGGGCAGTATTATAGTAGTTATATCCTTGTACATAGGGGGCAGTATTATAGTAGTTATATTCTTGTACATAGGGGGGCAGTATTATAGTAGTTATATTCTTGTACATAGGGGGGCAGTATTATAGTAGATATATTCTTGTACATAGGGGGCAGTATTATAGTAGTTATATTCTTGTACACAGGGGGCAGTATTATAGTAGTTATATTGTTGTACATAGGGGGCAGTATTATAGTAGTTATATTGTTGTACATAGAGGGCAGTATTATAGTAGTTATATTCTTGTACATAGGGGGCAGTATTATAGTAGTTATATTCTTGTACACAGGGGGCAGTATTATAGTACTTATGTTCTTGTACATAGGGGGCAGTATTATAGTAGTTATATTGTTGTACATGGAGGGCAGTATTATAGTAGTTATATTCTTGTACATAGGGGGCAGTATTATAGTAGTTATATTCTTGTACACAGGGGGCAGTATTATAGTAGTTATATTCTTGTACATAGGGGGCAGTATTATAGTAGTTATGTTCTTGTACATAGGGGCAGTATTATAGTAGTTATGTTCTTGTACATAGGGGGCAGTATTATAGTAGTTATATTTTTATACATAGGGGCAGTATTATAGTAGTTATATTCTTGTACAAAGGGGGCAGTATTATAGTAGTTATGTTCTTGTACATAGGGGGCAGTATTATAGTAGTTATATTCTTGTACATAGGGGGCAGTATTATAGTGGTTATAGTCTTATACATAGGGGCAGTATTATAGTAGTTATATTCTTGTACATAGGAGCAGTATTATAGTAGTTATATTCTTGTACATAGGGGCAGTATTATAGTAGTTATATTCTTGTACATAGGGGCAGTATTATAGTAGTTATATTCTTGTACATAGGGGCAGTATTATAGTCGTTATATTCTTGTACATAGGGGGCAGTATTATAGTAGTTATAGTCTTATACATAGGGGCAGTATTATAGTAGTTATATTCTTGTACATAGGAGCAGTATTATAGTAGTTATATTCTTGTACATAGGGGCAGTATTATAGTAGTTATATTCTTGTACATAGGGGCAGTATTATAGTAGTTATATTCTTGTACATAGGGGCAGTATTATAGTCGTTATATTCTTGTACATAGGGGGCAGTATTATAGTAGTTATATTCTTGTACATAGGGAGCAGTATTATAGTGGTTATAGTCTTGTACATAGGGGGCAGTATTATAGTAGTTATATTCTTGTACATAGGAGGCAGTATTATAGTAGTTATATTCTTGTACATCGGAGGCAGTATTATAGTAGTTATATTCTTGTACATTGGAGGCAGTATTATAGTAGTTATATTCTTGTACATAGGGGCAGTATTATAGTAGTTATATTCTTGTACACAGGGGGCAGTATTATAGTAGTTATATTCTTGTACATAGGGGGCAGTATTATAGTAGTTATATCCTTGTACATAGGGAGCAGTATTATAGTAGTTATATTCTTGTACATAGGGGGCAGTATTATAGTAGTTATATTCTTGTACATAGGGAGCAGTATTATAGTAGTTATATTCTTGTACATAGGGGGCAGTATTATAGTGGTTAAAGCCTTGTACATAGGGGGCAGTATTATAGTAGTTATATCCTTGTACATAGGGGGCAGTATTATAGTAGTTATATTCTTGTACATAGGGGGCAGTATTATAGTAGTTATATTCTTGTACATAGGGGGCAGTATTATAGTGGTTATAGTCTTATACATAGGGGCAGTATTATAGTAGTTATATTCTTGTACATAGGGAGCAGTATTATAGTAGTTATATTCTTGTACATAGGAGCAGTATTATAGTAGTTATATTCTTGTACATAGGAGGCAGTATTATAGTAGTTATATTCTTGTACATAGGGGCAGTATTATAGTAGTTATATTCTTGTACATAGGGGGCAGTATTATAGTAGTTATATTCTTGTACATAGGGAGCAGTATTATAGTGGTTATAGTCTTGTACATAGGGGGCAGTATTATAGTAGTTATATCCTTGTACATAGGGGGCAGTATTATAGTAGTTATATTCTTGTACATAGGGGCAGTATTATAGTAGTTATATTCTTGTACATAGGGGGCAGTATTACAGTAGTTATATTCTTGTACATAGGGGGCAGTATTATAGTAGTTATATTCTTGTACATAGGAGGCAGTATTATAGTAGTTATATTCTTGTACATAGGAGGCAGTATTATAGTAGTTATATTCTTGTACATAGGAGGCAGTATTATAGTAGTTATATTCTTGTACATAGGGGGCAGTATTATAGTAGTTATATTCTTGTACATAGGGGGCAGTATTATAGTAGTTATATTCTTGTACATAGGGGGCAGTATTATAGTGGTTAAAGACTTGTACATAGGGGGCAGTATTATAGTAGTTATATCCTTGTACATAGGGGCAGTATTATAGTAGTTATATTGTTGTACATAGGGGGGCAGTATTATAGTAGTTATATTCTTGTACATAGGGGGGGCAGTATTATAGTAGTTATATTCTTGTACATAGGGGGCAGTATTATAGTAGTTATATTCTTGTACACAGGGGGCAGTATTATAGTAGTTATATTCTTGTACATAGGGGGCAGTATTATAGTAGTTATGTTCTTGTACATAGGGGCAGTATTATAGTAGTTATGTTCTTGTACATAGGGGGCAGTATTATAGTAGTTATATTTTTATACATAGGAGGCAGTATTATAGTAGTTATATTCTTGTACATAGGGGGCAGTATTATAGTAGTTATGTTCTTGTACATAGGGGGCAGTATTATAGTAGTTATATTCTTGTACATAGGGGGCAGTATTATAGTAGTTATATTCTTGTACACAGCGGGCAGTGTTATAGTAGTTATGTTCTTGTACATAGGGGCAGTATTATAGTAGTTATATTCTTGTACACAGGGGGCAGTATTATAGTAGTTATATTGTTGTACATAGGGGGCAGTATTATAGTAGTTATATTTTTATACATAGGAGGCAGTATTATAGTAGTTATATTCTTGTACATAGGGGGCAGTATTATAGTAGTTATGTTCTTGTACATAGGGGGCAGTATTATAGTAGTTATATTCTTGTACATAGGGGGCAGTATTATAGTAGTTATATTCTTGTACATAGGAGCAGTATTATAGTAGTTATATTCTTGTACACAGGGGGCAGTATTATAGTAGCTATATATTTGTACATAGGGGGCAGTATTATAGTAGTTATGTTCTTGTACATAGGGGGCAGTATTATAGTAGTTATATTCTTGTACATAGGGGGCAGTATTATAGTAGTTATATTCTTGTACACAGCGGGCAGTATTATAGTAGTTATATTCTTGTACATAGGGGGCAGTATTATAGTAGTTATACTCTTGTACATAGGGGCAGTATTATAGTAGTTATATTCTTGTACATAGGGGGCAGTATTATAGTAGTTATAGTCTTGTACATAGAGAGCAGTATTATAGTAGTTATATTCCTGTACATAGGGGGCAGTATTATAGTAGTTATAATCTTGTACATAGGAGGCAGTATTATAGTAGTTATATTCCTGTACATAGGAGGCAGTATTATAGTAGTTATATTCTTGTACATAGGGAGCAGTATTATAGTAGTTATATTCTTGTACATAGGGGGCAGTATTATAGTAGTTATATTCTTGTACATAGGGGGCAGTATTATAGTAGTTATATTCTTGTATATAGGAGCAGTATTATAGTAGTTATATTTTAGTACATAGGAGGCAGTATTATAGTAGTTATATTCTTGTACATAGGGGGCAGTATTATAGTAGTTATGTTCTTGTACATAGGGGGCAGTATTATAGTAGTTATATTCTTGTACATAGGGGGCAGTATTATAGTAGTTATATTCTTGTACACAGGGGGCAGTATTATAGTAGTTATATTTTTGTACATAGGGGGCAGTATTATAGTAGTTATATTCTTGTACATAGGGGGCAGTATTATAGTAGTTATAGTCTTGTACATAGGAGGCAGTATTATAGTAGTTATATTCCTGTACATAGGAGGCAGTATTATAGTAGTTATATTCCTGTACATAGGAGGCAGTATTATAGTAGTTATATTCTTGTACATAGGGAGCCGTATTATAGTAGTTATATTCTTGTACATAGGGGGCAGTATTATAGTAGTTATATTCTTGTACATAGGGAGCAGTATTATAGTAGTCATATTCTTGTACATAGGAGGCAGTATTATAGTAGTTATATTCTTGTACATAGAAGTCAGTATTATAGTAGTTATATTCTTGTACATTGGAGGCAGTATTATAGTAGTTATATTCTTGTACATAGGGAGCAGTATTATAGTAGTTATATTCTTGTACATAGGGGCAGTATTATAGTAGTTATATTCTTGTACATAGGGGGCAGTATTATAGTAGTTATATTCTTGTACATAGGGAGCAGTATTATAGTAGTTATATTCTTGTACATAGGGGGCAGTATTATAGTAGTTATGTTCTTGTACATAGGGGCAGTATTATAGTAGTTATGTTCTTGTACATAGGGGGCAGTATTATAGTAGTTATATTCTTGTACATAGGGGGCAGTATTATAGTAGTTACATTCTTGTACATAGGGGGCAGTATTATAGTAGTTATATTCTTGTACATAGGGAGCAGTATTCTAGTAGTTATATTCTTGTACATAGGGAGCAGTATTATAGTAGTTATATTCTTGTACATAGGGAGCAGTATTATAGTAGTTATATTCTTGTACATAGGGGGCAGTATTATAATAGTTATATTCTTGTACACAGCGGGCAGTTTTATAGTAGTTATATTCTTGTACATAGGGGGCAGTATTATAGTAGTTATATTCTTGTACATAGGAGCAGTATTATAGTAGTTATATTCTTGTACATAGGGGGCATTATTATAGTAGTTATATTCTTGTACACAGGGGGCAGTATTATAGTAGTTATATTCTTGTACATAGGGGGCAGTATTATAGTAGTTATGTTCTTGTACATAGGGGGCAGTATTATAGTAGTTATATTCTTGTACATAGGGGGCAGTATTATAGTAGTTATATTCTTGTACACAGCGGGTAGTATTATAGTAGTTATATTCTTGTACATAGGGGGCAGTATTATAGTAGTTATACTCTTGTACATAGGGGCAGTATTATAGTAGTTATATTCTTGTACATAGGGGGCAGTATTATAGTAGTTATAGTCTTGTACATAGAGAGCAGTATTATAGTAGTTATATTCCTGTACATAGGGGGCAGTATTATAGTAGTTATAATCTTGTACATAGGAGGCAGTATTATAGTAGTTATATTCCTGTACATAGGAGGCAGTATTATAGTAGTTATATTCTTGTACATAGGGAGCAGTATTATAGTAGTTATATTCTTGTACATAGGGGGCAGTATTATAGTAGTTATATTCTTGTACATAGGGGGCAGTATTATAGTAGTTATATTCTTGTATATAGGAGCAGTATTATAGTAGTTATTTTCTTGTACATAGGAGGCAGTATTATAGTAGTTATATTCTTGTACATAGGGGGCAGTATTATAGTAGTTATATTCTTGTACATATGGAGCAGTATTATAGTAGTTATATTCTTGTACATAGGGGGCAGTATTATAGTAGTTATATTCTTGTACACAGGGGGCAGTATTATAGTAGTTATATTCTTGTACATAGGGGGCAGTATTATAGTAGTTATATTCTTGTACACAGGGGGCAGTATTATAGTAGTTATATTCTTGTACATAGGGGGCAGTATTATAGTAGTTATATTCTTGTACATAGGGGGCAGTATTATAGTAGTTATAGTCTTGTACATAGGAGGCAGTATTATAGTAGTTATATTCCTGTACATAGGAGGCAGTATTATAGTAGTTATATTCCTGTACATAGGAGGCAGTATTATAGTAGTTATATTCTTGTACATAGGGAGCAGTATTATAGTAGCTATATTCTTGTACATAGGAGCAGTATTATAGTAGTTATATTCTTGTACATAGGGGGCAGTATTATAGTAGTTATATTCTTGTACATAGGGGGCAGTATTATACTAGTTATATTCTTGTACATAGGGGGCAGTATTATAGTAGTTATATTCTTGTATATAGGAGCAGTATTATAGTAGTTATATTCTTGTACATAGAGGGCAGTATTATAGTAGTTATATTTTTGTACATAGGAGGCAGTATTATAGTAGTTATATTCTTGTACATAGGGGGCAGTATTATAGTAGTTATATTCTTGTATGTAGGGGCAGTATTATAGTAGTTATATTCTTGTACATAGGGGGCAGCATTATAGTAGTTATATTCTTGTACATAGGGGGCAGTATTATAGTAGTTATATTCTTGTACATAGGGGGCAGTATTATAGTAGTTATATTCCTGTACATAGAAGTCAGTATTATAGTAGTCATATTCTTGTACATAGGAGGCAGTATTATAGTAGTTATATTCTTGTACATAGGGAGCAGTATTATAGTAGTTATATTCTTGTACATAGGGTACAGTATTATAGTAGTTATATTCTTGTACATTGGAGGCAGTATTATAGTAGTTATATTCTTGTACATAGGGGGCAGTATTATAGTAGTTATATTCTTGTACATTGGAGGCAGTATTATAGTAGTTATATTCTTGTACGTAGCGAGCAGTATTATAGTAGTTATATTCTTGTACATAGGGGCAGTATTCTAGTAGTTATATTCTTGTACATAGGGGGCAGTATTATAGTAGTTATATTCTTGTACATAGGGAGCAGTATTATAGTAGTTATATTCTTGTACATAGGGGGCAGTATTATAGTAGTTATATTCTTGTACATAGGGAGCAGTATTATAGTGGTTATAGTCTTGCACATAGGGGGCAGTATTATAGTAGTTATATTCTTGTACATAGGGAGCAGTATTATAGTATTTATATTCTTGTACATAGGGGGCAGTATTATAGTAGTTACATTCTTGTACATAGGGGGCAGTATTATAGTAGTTATATTCTTGTACATAGGGGGCAGTATTATAGTAGTTATATTCTTGTACATAGGGGGCAGTATTATAGTGGTTATAGTCTTGCACATAGGGGGCAGTATTATAGTAGTTATATTCTTGTACATAGGGAGCAGTATTATAGTATTTATATTCTTGTAAATAGGGGGCAGTATTATAGTAGTTACATTCTTGTACATAGGGGGCAGTATTATAGTAGTTATATTCTTGCACATAGGGGCAGTATTATAGTAGTTATATTCTTGTACATAGGGGGCAGTATTATAGTAGTTATATTCCTGTACATAGGGGCAGTATTATAGTAGTTATATTATTGTACATAGGGGCAGTATTATAGTAGTTATATTCTTGTACATAGGAGGCAGTATTATAGTAGTTATATTCTTGTACATAGGAGGCAGTATTATAGGAGTTATATTCTTGTACATAGGGGCAGTATTATAGTAGTTATATTCTTGTATATAGGGGGCAGTATTATAGTAGTTATAAAATCTTGTACATAGGAGCAGTATTATAGTAGTTATATTCTTGTACATAGGAGGCAGTATTATAGTAGTTATATTCTTGTACATAGGGGGCAGTATTATAGTAGGTATATTCGTGTACATAGCGGGCAGTATTATAGTAGTTATAGTCTTGTACATAGGGGGCAGTATTATAGTAGTTATATTCTTGTACATAGGGGGCAGTATTATAGTAGGTATATTCTTGTACATAGGAGCAGTATTATAGTAGTTATATTCTTGTACATAGGGAGCAGTATTATAGTAGTTATATTCTTGTACATAGGGAGCAGTATTATAGTAGTTATATTCTTGAATTTAGGAGTCAGTAATATAGTATTTATATTCTTGTACATAGGGGGTAGTACAGTATTATAGTATTTATGTTTATGTCCACGGCCCTATCTATCTTTTTCCACCGCTGTATTCACTTTTACTGTTGTCACTGATCCCATACATACACTTGTAAATGACTATTACAGAATTGTCTATGCCCAGTCTGTTGGTTCTTCCAGTGTCCCATAATCCTCTTGGACTAATAGCATTAAACAGCTTTAAACAAACAAGAGTATTGACCTTAGCATTCAGTTATATTAGCTGGGAAAGGGCCAATCACCTGTGATGATTCCCGGCATCCCCCATGAGGGAATTAACGAGCTCAGCATGGGATTTGTAGGGATGAAGTGAAGCAGGAGCTTGGAATTATCTCTGACAGTGCCCTGTCTGTTTGCCTGTCACTAACCAGCGTGAGACCTTTTACCTTCCCAGCCCTAATGCTGCTGACCGCCTTACTTACATCTTTCCAATTTGCTTAGTGTAATAGCTCATTGAGAAAATCGCAGCTGGGATTTAAGTCATGAGATCAAGGCGAAAATGCTAATCTAGGAATATTGCCCTAATGTAAACATGATGCCCTTACAGAACATTATTTACCACTTTTGTATCATCGGTATGCCTGGTAGGACATGGAATATTCTATGGTCTCTGTACACTGACTCACTGCTAGGTTTTCATTGCTGTCATTGGCTTCGCTGCCATAAAGGCAAGCTGCAGCATTGCCATTGGGGAACAGAGATGAGTCTTTCTAGAACCGACCCATGTCTAATATAGGTACAGACTGGGAGGTTGGATGAGGGGTACATGTTTTATATCAATGTGTTATACTGCATATGGATAATGCAATTATACCCAACGCTGTGAGGATCCAATACCTAAGCCTAAGAGAGACCGAGGGTGGATAAAATATTCATAACTTTTGGTAATTAAAGTTTTTTTTCTGGTCAATCCGAATTGATCACCAATCCTCCTGATAGGTCATCAATAGTTAATCACCGGGAACCCACCCCTCGATATTCCCAGTGCAGCATGGCCAGATTTCATCATTGGGGTCGGAAGTGGAAGTATCATAAAGTGTATAGTTCATCAAAAGCCCATTGAATCCTTTAAGGTCAACATCCAGTTTGGATCGAAGTATGCGGCAATTTTTTTTAGGTTTTCATTTCCACTTTTTAAAAGACATGCACTAATTTTTCCGTTGACATAGCCATATGAAGGCTTATAAATTTATCGGGTTTTTTTGGGGGGGTGGGGTGGCAAATTTATATATTTTTTTTTCATTTGTTTTTGAATTTTTCACTTTTGAGCAATAATCTTTTTTTTTTTATTTATTTTTTATTGTTACCTTTAATGACCCAGAACTTTTTTTTAAATTTTTCCATGGATGGAGCTGTGGGGGAGGCTTGTTTTTTGAGTGACACGTTTTTTTGTTCCACTTTGCCTTATATATGACTTTTTCGATAATTTTATTCTGGCGTTTTTGAAGACTAAATGAACAAAAAGGCATTTTGGCTTTTTTTTTATAGCGTGTTCTGCTTTGGATAAAAAAAGCGTGTTTAACTTATTGTACATGTCGTTAGGGATGGGATGATTCCCAAAGTGGATCTTTCAATTTTTTTAAGCAAAAGAGAAAAAAGTGCGCAAAATGGGCAAAAGGAGTGATGCTGCTTCTAGCTGCTGTTTGATTTGACCAATTGATGAGAATACCGAACAGTGGATCCATTTCTATTTAACCCCAAATTCCCCAATATTGTATATAAAGTTGTGTTATGTGAACTTGGTCTTCTAAGAGGAACTCTTCTGCTAGCTCACCAAGTTACAAGGAGCGCTCCCATTCTTCTTCGGTATGTTCATTCAGTAATCCCAAATATTTGACAATCCGGCATTGGTTGGGTTCTGTCTATGCCAGTTCAAATGCATTGTACAGCCGGATGGTCCATACAACACCAGCAGCCATTCTAATTAGTACAACATTATATTTTCCTTTGAACGACTCGGTTAAATAACCCTTAAAGCAAATGAGATTAAACTAATGATTACATTTTCTTTGGACGACGAAAAAAAAGTAGCAGATCCCAAATCCCTCTAAAGCCAACTATAGCAGGATAAGTCAACGCTTAAGCCCGGTGTAACTTACATCTTATTTGGGGCCAGATAAGAAGATAAGAGTGGAAGCCCCCTCCTTCCTTACCCGATCGTCTTCTATATCTGACGGATTTTATGGATGTGGATCTTCTCTTCTTTGTCCAGGTGGAAGGAATCCTAGTCAACAATCGTGGCTCCAAGTAAGTACAAGTACGACTTCATGGTTCTCATACGTTTTTGAAGATAGAGTTTTACCTTTTTTGTTCTATACTTTTCCTCTGTTTCTCAGCTTATAGTAATTACTTAATTTTTTTATGTTACTTTTTGATTCTCTCACTCTATTACCGTCTTCTTAATTTTTTTTCGAAGTGTTTAGTATTTTTTCTCACCATTTTGTAGCATCTGTATTCAATCATAGAGAGACATTTACCAGTATTAAATCTTTATAAGTCGATTTAGTTGGTTCCCCATATTTTTGTAGTTCAGTTTTATACTTTTTTGTTAATAATGCACAAATTAAAAAAAAAATGCAATTTAGCTTGGAAATCACATTGCCTTTCCTTTTTTAAGATATTAATGACTGTGCTATTTTAAGAACTACAACTTCTTGGGTGAGTCAATAATTATGCATAATAATACAGTAATTAACACGAGAGAGGACACAATGCTGTATGGATCTGGATAAGTTGGGGGCAGAAAAGTGGCAATGAGGTCTAACACTGCTAAATGTAAGGTTCTGCCATGGGCAGAGGAAATACATGTCACTATCACACACTAAATGAGAAACCACTGGGGACACTGACATGGAAAAGGACTTGGGGGTTGTAGTTAACTGTAAGCTTAACTGGAGCAACCAGTGTCAGGCAGCTGCCTCCAAGGCAAATAGGATCATGGTGGCATCAGAAGAGGTCTAGGGGCGCATGATGAGAACATTGTTCTCCTCTTCACAAATCACTGGTCAGACCACACATGGAATATTATGAACAGTTTGGGGCACCAGTACTCAAGAAGGACATATCAGAGCTGGAGCGGGTACAAAGGGGGGAAACTAAAGTAATAAATGGAATGGTTGGACTACAATACCCAGAGAGGTGATCAAAATTTGAGTTATTTAGTTTAGACTAAATAACTGAGATTGAGGGACGACCTAATAACTATGTTTAAATATATCAGGGGACAATACAGAGATCTCTCCCATCATCTATTATACCCAGGACTGTAACAAGGGGGCGCTCTAATAACTATGTATAATATATCAGGGGACAATACAGAGATCTCTCCCATCATCTATTATACCCAGGACTGTAACAAGGGGGCGCTCTACAGCTGGAGAAAAGAAGGTTTCTACACTGACATAGAAGGGGGTTCTTTACTGTAAGAGCAGTGAAGCTACAGAACCCTGTCTGAGGATGTAGTGATGGCAAACTCGATAAACGAGTACAAGATGGGCCTTGATGTCTTTCTTGAGTGATACAATATTGCATGTTATATCACTAATTACTTCAGAATGGGATTATTTTGATTGCCAGATTGGAGCCAGGAAAGAATTTTTGCCCTAAAATTAGGAAAATTGGCTTTTGCCTCAGGGTTTTATTTTTGCCTTCCTCTGGAACAACATTGGGGGTAATAGGCAGAACAGGGCGGACATATATCTTTTTTCAGCCTTAAAATTATGTTACTGCTATAAACACTATTTCAATAAAAACCTATAAAAACATCATTTTTAAACATAGTCTCCTTGCTTTACAATGCATTCCATCATCGTTCAAGATTTTTACTGCCCCCAGGTAAAAAAAAAAATTGTTTTTGGCTGAGCAGCGAGCCACGCACACACCGCTTTCTGCAGTTCTTGGTCCAAGGTGGATTGTCAACCCCTTTAATGAGTGAACCAAATAGGTGATAGTCTGACAGGGTGAGATCGGGACTATACGAAGGGTGAGACAATGTCTCAAACCTGAGTTTTAACCCGACGGGCATCAATGTGCAGACTGGCACTCTGTTCCAGCAACACAATGCCTTTGGCCAGTTGTCCTCAGTGTTGGCAGTCTTCAGCATCTCACTGTATCTCAATCCATTCATAGACCCTCTGCAGCGGCAAAACCCCGGTCCTGCATTGTGCAGAAAGTCTTTGATGGATTTTGGCCCCTGATACACCTTCAGACCACAAAAAGTAGATAGCTGAACGCTGCTCTTCTTTGGCGCAAACGGAAAGCGGGACGGCCAAGGTCAACATCATGGCTGCGGCAATGGAACTGACCTAGCAACATCTAACCTGTGCAACAGTAATAAGACTTAAAGGGGTTGTCCCGCGAAACAAAGTGGGGGTAAGCACTTCTGTATGGCCATATTAATGCACTTTGTAATATACATCGTGCATTAAATATGAGCCATACAGAAGTTATTCACTTACCTGTTCCGTTGCTAGCGTCCTCGTCTCCATGGTGCCATCTAATCTTCAGCGTCTAATCGCCCGATTAGACGCGCTTGCGCAGTCCGGTCTTCTTCTTTTCTGAATGGGGCCGCTCGTGCTGGAGAGCTGGTCCTCGTAGCTCTGCCCCGTCACGTGTGCCGATTCCAGCCAATCAGGAGGCTGGAATCGGCAATGGACCGCACAGGAGCCCTGCGGTCCACCGAGGGTGAAGATCCCGGCCATCTTCACAAGGTAAGTATGAAGACACCGGACCGCAGGGATTCGGGTAAGTACTATCTGTTTGTTTTTTTTTATCCCTGCATCGGGTTTGTCTCGCGCCGAACGGGGGGGCTATTGAAAAAAAAACAAACCCGTTTCGGCGCAGGACAGCCCCTTTAAACTACAGCTAGCGATGCACGCGAAACCAACAGGGCTGCCAACAGAAGCACAAAGGCAACTGCATTGTGGATACATATTGACGCCCCTTCATATTACCTATATTTTGTGTGCACAAAAATGATCTTCTATTTCTTCTAATTGATCGTAGACGTAGTTACAGTGAGATAAATTAGAAGTGCCCGTATATATTGTATTACGGCATCTCCAAGAAGTAAGATTAGTGGTAAAATAATAAAATTGTTTAAATGATAAAGAAATCATGCCAGTATACTCTGTACGGTCTTAACTGCTGCCTTGACTTTGATGCTGGTCATCGGTCTCGCGTCAACCAGCAGCTCTATGGCTTGAAGTAGGGTTTCTTCCGGTAATAGAGTCAGAGGAGCAGGCTGTTTCAAAAGTTCTCCAAAAATGGCGAGGCTGCTGGTGAGATCAACCCAGAACTACTGGAGCTTACCAAGCCAACTTTGATTAATGCTCTCACCTCCCTATACAAGCCTACGAGACAAGTGGCCAAGTCCCAAGAGATTGGACAAAAGGGGTTATTGTGAAGTTGCCGAAGAAGGGTAACCTTTAAAGCTGTAAGAATGATTTTCAAGAACGACTATGTGAAGAGCAAGCAGGATTCCGAAAAGGGCCGTCATGTATTGAACAGATGTTCACACTTCGAAGCATCATTGAACAGAGCCTTGAGTTCCAGCAGAAGCTATGTGTGAGCTTTATTGATTTTAAGTGCAGCGTCCGAGGAGCGGGCCCACAGCCGAGGAGACAGCGGGGGAGAGAAAGGCCTTGTCACGGGCTCTACCATCTCCTCCCCTGGGGGTAGCCTGGGACCCGACCACATTACTACTAGGGGAGATCACAAGGGTTGTAGCCAGGGGTTTCCTTAAATCCAATTGTCACTCGTGACGCCACCATTCCGCCCTCTACAACAGATCTTCCAGATGAAATAAAGTAGTTCACACACAGGGCAACTTTCTGAACAAAACCGGGAACGGTCAGTTCTGTCTGTTTACTGAAACCTTTTAAACTCCAATCCAAACAAATAGTCTTGGTACAGAGTGGTGTAACAGGGAGGATTCTCGGGTATTCGGATAATCCACAGCCCTAGTCCAGCAACTCTCTCTCTCTGCCAGTCAACACTCACTCTCGTTGTCCTCTTCTTGCTATGAAGCTGCTTGTTCTACTCTCAGTGGTCAGTTGCAGCACCGAGGTCTTCTGGGTAGACTGGGCCCAGGCCGAGCACAAGGTAGTCGCTCGGGTTCCTCCATTCTCTCCACACACGCAGACTAATGTCCGGTGTCTGTGTGGCTCACTCTTCCTCTCAGACTGGCAGACTTCCTTCACTCCTTGCATTCTTGCAAACACATATAACATCTTCATGTGACCACAAAACACGATACATGAATAAGATACATTTTCCAGACAGGACTAGACATACCAGACATTAACCCTCTCAGTCCTGCAAGCATCCAATCCACATAAAACAAATGCACTCCACAGACAAGACACTGACAAGACAATGGCAAGAGACAGACATATAACATTATGGAGCGGCCCTACTAACTCTGGGCCACTGTATAAGAAAGCATTCAACAGCCTCCACCGAGGCGTTCTATGGAAGATCATCACATCCTATGGCATACCTGACCCGTTCATTGACATTTTTTGCGCTTTGGACTCCAACTCAAGTACCTGCACTTGAACCAATAGTATACAGGAGCTATAGATTTTTTTCCAATATTGACACAGGTGTCCAACGAGGCTGTATCCTGCCGCCATTCCTTTTTAACCTAGTGCTCCTCCACATCATGAAACGAGCAATTGGGCAGAATACGTTGGCGTTGTGGGACGTAATCCACCACAATGGTTGACTGGCTTGGACTTTGTGGATGATAGAGCTCTCCTCACAAAGTCGCTCCCCAAACTCCAGCAAACAGTGTCGGCTCTGGAACAAGAAGCGACGATGGGTGGTTTACGGATTAATGGCGAGAAGACACTGATCATGCGAATTGGATAAGCTACATCCACAAATGCCTCAGTCACGGTCAACCAACAACAGAGGTTGACCAGGTTGTCTACTTAGGCAGAACAATCACCAATGACGGAGATGCCAAATGTGATATACAGTGTCGTGTCAGGAAGACGTGGGCAACTTTCCAACATCTACGTCCTATATGGGCTACCTCGCTCCCATTACAAATGAAGATATGACTTCTGAAGACTATTGTGATCCTGACTGTACTATATGCATCTAAAACATGGAAAGCCATAGGACAGGTAAGTACCCCTGATTTTATTGTTTTAACACCTGGACAACCCCTTTAATTGTGACATACTACTATATTTTACACTTGAATAGCCCAGCATATTTACCTGGGGGCAAAATTTTTAACTTTTTTTTTTTTTTTTTTAAATCTAACCACCATCGCCTACTGCGTGAATCAGTATTTCCCAACCTTTTCACCCTTCGGGCAACCCTGGGAAAAATTTGTGATCATGGCACGTAACTTTTCACAACGTAAAATATTACCTACATCATTTCCGTGGCCCCTATATCAATAGCACCCCCTCTCAGTGGGACCAGTAGTAATAGCAGCACCCCTTCCCGTGGTCTCCATGGTAATAGTGCACTCCTTAGTGGCCCCTGTATTAATAGCCAGAGGCGCAACTTGAAGCTCTTGGGCCCCAATGTAAAACCTGTAACAGGGCCCCCAACTATAATGCTTTATTCATAGTACTGGGCTCCCTATATGGAGAAGAGAGGCCTTATGGGCCCCCTAAGGCTCCTGAGCCAGGGTGCAACCGCATCCCCTGCATCATCTATAGTTATGCCAGTGGTAATAGCGTGTCACACATGCCCGTTGCCGCCATAGTGCTTGTTACAGACACCCACATCTTCTTTCAATTGCTCTGATACTGCCTGTCATAGATGCCCCTAAAGGGTCCCAACCTCAGATTTACCCATAGTGCCAGTCTCAGATGCCCTATAGTGCCAACCTGAGATGCTGCCAGAAAATGCTGTTCCCCTCTGTGCTCCAAGTGAGAAACATCCCTACAAGCCTACTGACCTGTTGCACTCACTAATTTCCAATGCTCCAGACGCCAAGCTGAAGCGATCAGTTGACTCCTCACCACCTCCAGTGATACTGCTTATAGCTGCATGTACAGAGTGCTAACAGATCCAGGAGGAGTCAGCTGACTTCAGTGTGGTGTCTGGAGTGTCTGTAAAGAGTAAGTTGGAATAAAAAAACAGGCTTCTAAGAATGCTGCTCGGCCCGTAGTGCTACATGACTGCCTAATTAAGTTTTACCAGCACTGCCATGTAGGTAGGATTACTAACCATGGCACCCCGTTGGCAATCACTGGAGTATGCACACCAACGTTTGAGTTCTGCCCATGGTTTTTGATCATTGTGTATGTATATTTAGTATAATTAAAGCAACTATTTCATTTCTTAAAATATGCATTCAATAGAGATCCAGAATGATATTTTTTGTTTGCTCAATTAAAAAAACGAAATCCCAATATTTTATTATATGAGGCAGAGGAAGTTGTAAACTGCAACTTTAGCCATTTCCCAGAACAGGGGGGAAAGATGCTGAGTAGTGTACCCGGACTCCATACTTGCTGGTCATAAGTTTCAATAACTAGAAATTAAGAAAAAAAAACAAAACCTGTTGGATGTCCTCTACACATGGGAGATAACTAAGTGATGGGAACCTTTGAGCGGGAAATGTTGAACCCCCTCTCTGTAAAAGTGATGGTGGTCCCGCCCCTCTCTATATAATGCCTTGACCTGGCTTCAAAATATTCCAGATGATAACAAATGGTTGGGATTCCCCTTCATTAGCTTTTTATATAGAGTTGTATCCATCTTGGTGGACCCTTGTAGAACAGAGGAACACTTCATAGATGGTGATGTGGGGTTTTGTTTATTCTTTTGCAGATGGATAGGATGCACTGTGGATGTGTCTCAAATTCCTATTGGGTACCAGGTATGGCGACTGCAATCATCATTTAAGTTCCGCCCAACTTTCTTCCAATGGCTTTATTCGTTTTCTCTTCCATCTTCTGGCTTCTTTGATTTCTTCGGCTCTCTGGACTTTTGTCCCTTTTCTGTTTCTTGTAATTCAAGATGGATATAACCACAATTAGACTTCATTCTTGGGCACTCTTTGATGACCAATTTCACACCAACTTGGTTGTTGCTGATAATGACTTGATCCTCTTGGCCCAAGATGCAAGATTCGTTAGCAGGGGCGTAGCTAGAGGCCTATAGGCCCTGGTGTAAGAAGTCCAGCTTGGGCCCTTCTCCCTACTGCTCTTCATGGCTGCCAGCTGTGGTCCACCCAATATGTTTAGCTACATTGCTGGGTGTCTTAAATGAATAATGATTTTAAGGTAACTTAAAACCCATGGTTCAGCTACTGAAGATAAAGCCACCACATGTATCTGTCAGTAGACCGCAGGCTGTTATCTCCACGGGGAGATGGCAAATAACATTGTAATTTGCCGTCAGCCACAAGCAGTACAGTACAGCTATGTGCACAGCTGGGTGTGTGATTAATCACACACTGGGCTCTGCAAACAGCTCCTGGAGGCCCATTTACATGCAAATGAAAATGATAAAGTGTTAATGGCCATTAACACTTTATGCAAAAAGATCACTGCATCTTTCAGTTGTTTGAAAGATTATCTTTGCATGTAAATGGGCCTTTAGATAGAGCAGCTCAACTCCAATATACCTCTAAACAATGCAGTCATCATATAATAGTCAGATATCAGCTATACACAGTGATAGTGATTACAGTGCAGTTACCTCCATTTATCAAAGGTGACTTCAACTTTCAGCATCATCCATTTTTTTTTTCTTTCTGACCACCATGACATCATCTTCCAGCCACCACTCAGCTCTGCACACTCTCCTCATTCTGTCACTACCATCTCCTCCCATTGTTCCCGTCACACTAATGGTGCCTCCCTTCATAATCCTTGTGCAGTCATAGTGCTTCCTTCTTCCACCCCCACAATTACAGTGCAGAGCTTCACCCTCTGTGCCCGCCAAACAGTTACAGTGTGCCCTGGCTCCTCTATCTGTCTAACCCACCCCTGCACCGCGGCTCTGACTCTAGCCAATGTCTAAACTCAATGACTTCTCATGTTCTCAGTGAAGGATGGTTGGTGGTGGAGTTGTAGGGCTGGGCCATGGGAGGGCCGAGTGACGACAGCTATGGCTACCACAGCGATGAGGGAACATGTGATTGTTGCAACTTCTATAGCTATGCCTCTGTTAGGTTCCTTCATGGGATATTACTAGACCTGTTGGGGGGTATCTGGAGGTTATATTATTGGTCAATAGACTGCAAACCGAAGACTCAAACCCAACCCTGGTTGCCTGAGGATGCCCATCTACTACATAACATACCAGTATTAGGTTGGGGGCTTCAATTACAGATTTTGCACTTGGGCCCAGGAGCTTCAAGTTACACTTGTGCCACACATACTACATTCTTCTTGGGAAATGAGATCTGACTCCATCTCCAGCCTCCATATAAGACCAAAACCATACTAATGGTGGACACTTGAACCCTCTCATGTACAAGTAATGTTGTCCTTCTCAACAGGTTTGGCATTCCCGGACTGGGCATACAAGGCAGAGTCTAGCCCCGGCTCGCGGCAGATCCAGCTATGGCACTTCATCCTGGAGCTGCTGCAGAAGGAGGAGTTCCATCACGTCATTGCCTGGCAGCAGGGAGAATACGGGGAGTTTGTCATCAAGGATCCTGATGAAGTGGCCCGGCTGTGGGGCCGCCGGAAATGTAAACCACAGATGAACTATGACAAGCTGAGCCGGGCACTCAGGTAAGAACTGACCCTTCCATCGAAATCTGTCTCGTTACTAGGGTAGTCAATAATTCTTCACCATAAATATACTTATTCCACAATGCTGTATATCACTAGATATCCCACTTAGGGCTCACATGTTGAGCTATTTGTATGTTTTTTAGAGTGTTGGGGAAAACCCACACAAACCCAGGGAGAAAATACAAACGCCATGCAGATGTTGTCCTTGGTGGGATTTGAACTCAGGACCCCAGGGCTGAGTTCAAATCCCACCAAGCCGCCTAACATCTTTAAATCTGTGAGCACACAAGCAGTACACCATTAATTTAACCCCACGGGACACCTTTGGTTGCTTTTTCTTATACTGCTGAGGTTAAATGAAAGCTGAACTGTGATTGGTTACTATGGGCAACAAAGACAGGTTTCCATTCAGATAACTTTCGTAAGAGTTCAGTGCCGGACTACTTCTCCGTGGCGGACTACTTCTCCGTGGCGGACTACTTCTCTGTGGCCCACACTGTATATATATGAAATTTAGTGATCTGTATATTTATGTATTTTCAGGTATTACTACAACAAAAGAATTCTGCACAAGACAAAAGGGAAGAGATTTACCTACAAATTTAACTTCAGTAAACTTATCTTTGTTAACTACCCGGTGTGGGATCTGAGGTATCCTCCGCCTGCAGTGCTGGGGAACAATGTGTGTCGCACACCTGCCCTGCCATCTGGTGTTCAGAGGGAGGTAATGCACTTTTATTATACATTTGGAAGCTAATTTGCATACTTTTTCCCATGGATCTTTGCTTGAAAAAAGTCTCCATACATTCCCCGAGTCTCTTTAATAAAACTTAGTATTCCCCTACAGATACAATATGATTGAGGGGTGTAGCTATAGGGGGTGCAGAGGTAGCAGTCACTGCTGTGACCTGGAGCCGTAGAGGGCCTACTATCACATTAGAAATGGCACATGGTGGGTAGGGGTCCCTCTTACAGATTGCATTGACATCACTCTGAATGGACAATTGCCTGAACCTATGCAGTCAGCACTCCAATTCATTTCAATAGGGTGATGGAAATACCCGAATGGGTACCTCTTGGGTATCTTGGTGGTCTCATTGAAGGTGAATGGAGCGCTGGTGCACTTGTGCAACCAGCGCTTCATTCAGATTCCATTTACTGCAGGGGGTGCAGTGAAGAAGACGAGGGACGCATCCATAGGATCCCTGTTTTCGAGATCATCAGTGAGACCCCCACCGATGTCCTGCGGATAGGATATAACTTGAAATTCTACCAAACTCCTTTTAAGGGCATGTGCCAAGGTAATGTTTACCCCTATCCCCAGGACATCCACAGCATAGGGGATAACATTCTGATTACTAGGGATCTGACTATGGGAACCCAATCAATCCCGAGAACGGCGGTCACATAGGTCCCCCATTCATTTTATTGGAGGTATCGGAGATTGCAGAGGTCAAGAGCTTGGCAACCTCCGAAGAGCTCTTTCAAATGACTGGGGCGACCATATGACTGGGGCGACCATATGACTGGGGCGACTCCATTCGTGTGGAGAGATTTGGGACCCTGGTTCTCGGGATTGGTGGGGGTCCCAGTGGTCAGACTTTCATCGATCTGTGGATAGGGAATAATCTTCTACCTTGGCACAAGTTTAATGAAGCAGTAATCATATTAGTGATGGGAGGGGGGGTCGGGTGGATGCAAAACATTGGGGTGAACTTTAATTGGGGCTCTGTTATGGCAGTGATATTTGTCTAAGAGTATTAACTTTTTTTCCCATTTTTTTCAGGTCTTACATAATACCATCCTGGCACACAAGCTCTTATCCGACCAGCTCGCCTGCCGCAGGCTACTCCAGCATCCAATGGAATATGACGGCAGCTCGAACAAGAAGACATCGGGAGTGAGCAGTAAGTCTGAACCGACGCTGCCTTGTGTCTAATCTACAGGTCTGCTGATCACATGAGCAGCTCTGGCCAATCAGAGAGCAGGTATAGTGCAGAGAAAAACTAGTGCAGTGAATATGCCCTGACCCGTCCAAAATTTTGTCCAAAGCCAGAGGGTTGCTTTAAGTCCAGCTACTCAATGTGTCAAACAAGCAGTCCCTACTTCTCACTCTCAATGGTTAATGCTGGGGTGTCAATCAATCAAGTCCAATGTCACCCGTTGAGTGTGACTGATGGGGACCACCCACTTGACAGATTATGAGTGTCGGCAACCGAACCCAAGAAAAGCCCATCCAGGCGAAGGGAGATTAGTATGGGGGATAAAAAAGAGATAGCAGGGCTGCGGCTACAGAGCTATGCAACCATCTATGCTTGATTCTATTCCATGGCAGGTCTTCCTTAAAGGAAGTAAAGGTTCATTACTCAAACCAGCGCCACCTAGTGGTTGAAAAAACAGCACTTTTATGAAAATTTTATGCAGCCCCCATAGGGTAAATCCATTATGATCTTCACAGAGACCTGATAATATTCCAGCTCCTGACTCTTATGAATGGGTGGGACCTATAAGATTGAGGGGCAGTCTACTATACAACAGAACATACATTATGCTATATATACATATATCTTTACCACAAGGTAATTAGGTTTTTATGGAGTCAACCAAATGCCATAAATATATTTTGTATTTCCCAGGGCATAGCCTCTTGCCTACGTCATGCTTCACCGGGACCTGCTGCAATTTTGGAAGTAGTGGACACTTGTACATACCGTCCTCATCCTCCCAACATAGTATTGAGTTACCTCTTCACCCCAGTCGATCTCTCTATTCACCAACACAAGTTCTACCTGGCACCGCCGAGTGGCAGTTGTGTGCCAACCGCCTAATCCACCAAAGCCAAGCACTCTTGTCTCTAGAAGAAAGAATTCAGAGTCATAGAGGACTCCATAGTAGGACGACTGGAGGAAACGTTCTTAGTCCCTACCTGGGGCATAAGACCATGTCTCCCCTAGACAACATACATGTGCTGACATCTCCTTCCACCATGAAACCAGATCCAGAGAGCCGGTTTAGAGCTTCAGAAGAGAAGAACAAGTTCCAAGACCTCTCCGAGCCTCCAAAGTTATGTCTGAATCTCTCTGAAAGCCACGATGTGAACACTAAGCTGTATCCTCCTCCTGGCATTGAGCTCATGAACCTCAACAGTAAGACCTGGCTGTTGAAACCTGCCTAAATCCTCGGAGCAATGGCGCCACCTGGTTGGTGTTTGATATGTAGTTGAATTAAGCTGTTGCTGAACTGGCTATTCCTTAAAGGAACCCTCCAGGCCAAACATGAAATGTTGACTGTAGACAGGGTTGTGCTTCTTCACTGACTGTATAAAGGTTGTACATATATTTATCATATAAATCCATAATAAACTCATAAAACCCCTCATTTCATGGTTTTTGTGCATTTTCTGACATATTGGAACACTGGGAAGTAAAAATAGATCTGCTATTTAGTGACGCGACCTAATTTGGAACTTAAAGAGTTGTACGATCCTGGTACAACCCCTTCCTCCTTAAGTAACATAACAAATTGTCATATAGTCACCTCTCCCGGCTCCTGTGATCGATCATTGAGCTCTGTTATTGCCTGCGGCCCTGATGATGGCCCAAAGACCGGGCGGGACTGCAGCTGTAAACAGAGACCAGGGGCTTCACCAGCAGAATAGTGAGTACAGCTCTGGGGTATAATACAGGATGTAACTCTGGATCAGTATAGGATAAGTAATGTATGTACACAGTGACTCCACCAGCAGAATAGTGAGTGCAGCTCTGGAGTATAATACAGGATGTAACACAGGATCAGTACAGGATAAGTAATGTATGTACACAGTGACTCTACCAGCAGAATAGTGAGTGCAGCTCTGGGGTATAATACAGCATGTAACTCAGGAGCAGTACAGGATAAGTAATGTATGTACACAGTGACTCCACCAGCAGAATAGTGAGTGCAGCTCTGCAGTATAATACAGGATGTAACTCAGGGTCAGTACAGGATAAGTAATGTATGTACATAGTGACTCCACCAGCAGAATAGTGAGTGCAGCTCTGGAGTATAATACAGGATGTAACTCAGGATCAGTACAGGATAAGTAATGTATGTACACAGTGACTCCACCAGCAGAATAGTGAGTGCAGCTCTGGAGTATAATACAGGATGTAACTCAGAAGCAGTACAGGATAAGTAATGTATATACACAGTGACTTCACCAGGAGAATAGTGAGTGCAGCTCTGGAGTATAATACGGGATGTAACTCAGGATCAGTACAGGATAAGTAATGTATGTACTCAGTGACTCCACCAGCAGAATAGTGAGTGCAGCTCTGGAGTATAATACAGGATGTAACTCAGGGTCAGTACAGGATAAGTAATGTATGTACACAGTGACTCCACCAGCAGAATAGTGAGTGCAGCTCTGGAGTATAATACGGGATGTAACTCAGTATCAGTACAGGATAACTAATGTATGTACACAGTGACTCCACCAGCAGAATAGTGAGTACAGCTCTGGAGTATAATACAGGATGAAACTCAGGATCAGTACAGGATAAGTCATGTATGTACACAGTGACTCCACCAGCAGAATAGTGAGTACAGCTCTGGAGTATAATACAGGATGAAACTCAGGATCAGTACAGGATAACTAATGTATGTACACAGTGACTCCACCAGCAGAATAGTGAGTGCAGCTCTGGAGTATAATGCACGATGTAACTCAGGATCAGTACAGGATAAGTAATGTATGTACACAGTGACTCCACCAGCAGAATAGTGAGTGCAGCTCTGGAGTATAATACAGGATGTAACTCAGGATCAGTACAGGATAACTAATGTATGTACACAGTGACTCCACCAGCAGAATAGTGAGTACAGCTCTGGGGTATAATACAGGATGTAACTCAGGATCAGGACAGGATAAAGTAATGTATGTACACAGTGACTCCACCAGCAGAATAGTGAGTACAGCTCTGGGGTATAATACAGGATGTAACTCAGGATCAGTACAGGATAAGTAATGTATGTACACAGTGACTCCACCAGCAGAATAGTGAGTGCAGCTCTGGAGTATAATACGGGATGTAACTCAGTATCAGTACAGGATAACTAATGTATGTACACAGTGACTCCACCAGCAGAATAGTGAGTACAGCTCTGGAGTATAATACAGGATGAAACTCAGGATCAGTACAGGATAAGTCATGTATGTACACAGTGACTCCACCAGCAGAATAGTGAGTACAGCTCTGGAGTATAATACAGGATGAAACTCAGGATCAGTACAGGATAACTAATGTATGTACACAGTGACTCCACCAGCAGAATAGTGAGTGCAGCTCTGGAGTATAATGCACGATGTAACTCAGGATCAGTACAGGATAAGTAATGTATGTACACAGTGACTCCACCAGCAGAATAGTGAGTGCAGCTCTGGAGTATAATACAGGATGTAACTCAGGATCAGTACAGGATAACTAATGTATGTACACAGTGACTCCACCAGCAGAATAGTGAGTACAGCTCTGGGGTATAATACAGGATGTAACTCAGGATCAGGACAGGATAAAGTAATGTTTGCTATCAGTGATGTCATGCATTGGATGATATCACCCTGCATAATATTAGGTACTAGCTTACCCGTCGCACGTTCCTGCAACTAATCACAGCGCAGCTTTCATTATACCTCAGCAGTATAATATATAGCAACCAATCACAGCACATCTTTCATGTTCCCTCAGCAGTATAATATATAACACCCAATCACAGCGCAGCTTTCATGTTACCTCAGTAGTATGAGATATAATCATCCCTGCTCCAATACTTTTACACAGTGGGAGTGAGAGAAAAATGGCTCAAGGCGCAATGAGTACAAAAAATGTTGATGATGAAGTATAAAGATTTTATTATATGAGAAGTAAAACCAGCAGAACAAACG